>NC_068380.1:26056720-26356720 GCF_023724105.1 Carassius gibelio | reverse complement strand
ATATTGTTTCGAATTTTGGCAAAAAAGAGATCCGAGTCATCTGAAGAAAAATCTGAAGAATATAAATTAGAATAAAACAGAAACACTTCTTTTTAAATTTTTCTTAAATCTTTGCATTCTTCATTTTGGATCATTAAACTATCAATGGAGTTTCTTTGTTGCCTATTTTTTTCCAAATTACTAAAATATGAAGAGTTCTTTTCTCCATCCTCAATCCACCTGTCATGTGACCTTAAAAAGGCCCCTTGTGCCCTCTACAAATAAAGATGATCTAATTTATTTTGCAGCTCCATCAGCCTGTTTTTTTCCTCATTATTTAACACAGGATTAGTACAGCACAAACTTATTTCACGAATTAGGTGATTTTCAAAAATCTTTTTTTCTTTATATATTTTCTTAGAAAATTGTATGAAGAATTCTCTCATTTTTAATTTGTAAAAATCCCATTTGCTTACATTTACAGTCAAAAGAATCATTTATCTCTATATTTCTAATCAATTCCTTAATTTTATGACAAAATTCTTCATTTTGTAAAAGATGGGCATTGAACTTCCAATAAGCTTTTTTTTTAAATTGCTTACCCACAGGTTCTAGCACAAGATCAATAAAGCAGTGATCAGTTAACGGAGCTTTAAAAATGTAAGATTGAGAAACAAATTTTATAATATTGTTACTTACCATCCAATAATCAATTCTGGATTTGCTCTCCCCATTAGGTTTAAACCAGGAAAAACATTCAGCGTCAGGATATAAATCTCTCCAAATGTCATACAAATTATTTTCGGATTTCAAAAATTCAATGGAAACATTCAGCCGCTGTTTGTTAAGTCTGGGAGGCCATCTGTCCTTCCACTCATCTGGAACCATATTCCAATCCCCTCCTACTATAATATTATCTGTTGGGTATTTTACTTTAGTTTCTGTAATCACCTCAGAGACATCTTCTATTAATTTCTGATTTTGAGCTGCATTGTTAAAGCCATAAATATTAAATAAAATGAAAAAAAAAATCATACATTTTAAGTACCACCATTAGGCAATAACCATTACCATCAACTTAATAACTAATGACTTCCCCAGGACATTTGTTGAAACATATTGCCACACCTCCAGAACGGTTAGAACCATGGCTGAAAAAAATCGTATCACCCCATTGATTAGCCCAAAAAGAGGCATCCGAGTCTGTTGAATGAGTCTCTTGTAAAAACAGGCAATGAACTTTTTGCCCTTTACAAAACAAAAAAACTGCCTTTCTCTTTACAATGTCTTTCAAGCCCCTAACATTTGAGAGAACCCGGCTTTGTACAAATAGCATGATGACGTTCCTGCTTCAACTGTCCATCTTTCTTCCCAGCCGATTAACAACATCAACAGCTTCTTCCAGCTTTGGCTCCAAATCGGGTGCAATCTTACCAAGGGTTTGGATAACCACTGATCTGATGTCTTCGTATTTTTTCTCTTCTATGCCTTTGATACGGAGGCACCATCTCATTCTGTTTCTTTCCTGTTCTCTAACCCTTCCAGGCGCGTCCGCACCACATAGAGTTTAAAAACAATTCAACTTTTCAGAATGCCGCAAGCGCACCGCGGGTCATGTGACAAGAACTAATCAACCAGCTTCATCCTTTCCCGTAACAACGTTGAAAGCTCAGCCAAGATGAAGGAACAGCTGATCATAATTGTATATTCGGGCTGTAACGATATGCGATATGAAATCGAAATCACCATACGCAGGTCCACGAACCTGTATTGCAATGTGAGAAGGCAGAATCGCGACACACCCCTCCTAGAGTTATCCTTCCTGTCCAGATCCAATGCTACCACATTTTTAAATTACTATAAGTATTATTTGAAGTTAACATTATAAAATACGTTTGAACTAGTCGATTAACGCGGATACGCGTTATGAGTCATTTTCTCCTGATAACCCTGAAAAGAACTTAAATTACACTTTCAGTTTTAATCGTACAGATAAGAGCAATACATCAATCAAATCTGTAAAGGGTCTACTTTTTTTGGATACAGACATAATAATAACAAAACTTTGTGCACTTATAAAATAAAGATAACAAACAAGGTGTGCTGTCTGCAGCCTTTGTCTGCGCTGATCTTCATTTACAAACATGTAATTAAAATGAACTGTAACTCAGTGAATACTCAACGAAGAGACATGAGAGATATATCTATAGAACGTTTGACATGTCTACTTTAAAATTTAAAAAAGTGCTGCCGAAAACAAATATTCTGTGATAAAGTAATCCATATGAAAACAAGGCGATGTCTGTTTTTCATGTCTCCCTTCATTATATCTAATGTGACCACGCCCCCGCGCTGAACGCGCTATTCAGATTCAAACTGATCTTCAATGACTGTTCTTCAAGTTTTTTTTATTTTACTGTTTGCTTCGCGATTAGAGGAATAAGACATAATTCACCCCAAAAAGATATGATGTGGTTGAGGATTTGAGAAATGGATTTCCTCAGAAAAAAAAGAATGAAGTCCTCTATTCAGCAGAGATCATAAACATGAGTTTTACTAGTTAGAATTTCCAAACTATAATTCCTGACTAAATGTATAATTGAGTGAAATATTATGAAGTTTCAATAACAATATGCAATACTACATCATTCAAAAGCTTGATGTAAATAACATAAATGTAACAAATAAATGTAACCGTAACAAATGTAACAAAAAATGGTGTTCTTTTAATTTATCCCCCCTAAAAAAACTGAAAAATATTCACATATCGCGCTTTTAGGCGCAATATGTGAACGGCACCTAAGACTTTTATTTGTGCAGATTCTCCAGTACAATGTTGTTTGCAAATGTTAAGTCGTAAAAGCTGATAACATTGCTCTTTAACAGTTAACATTTAAAGCTTTACAAACATGTTCTATGATCAGTTGGTCATTTACCAGTTCATAATTCAGTCTTGCAGCCTAATCATGACTGAATGAGAGAGGTAAATGTTTAAATATATTTTAAATGCACTTTTTTTTTTCTAAGTATTCACTGCTCTTTTTCACACAGCAGGTTTTTTATGTGTCCATTTTTTTTTTCTGGACAACCTTCTGATGGATTTTACTTTAAAATGTGAGTTCCATTCAGGTTCCATGCCATTGGCACTTTTTTCGAATGATTGTTTACAATTTCACAGCATAAGCTATAAAGCTGTTTCCCAGTAAATAAAAAAATGCAATGTACTGAAATTTTTATTCTGTTTTATCCTTATTCTTCGTGAAAATATGTTCTGAAAGATTCCTTAATAAGCTTTGTTCGGGATGTTAAACTACTTTAGGAGCTCTAAGGACTGCCATGGTGAAAACATTATTTGAAATCTCCTTGTGAAATTTGCTAGAGTATGGGTCAGTGTTTTGATTGCAGAAGAGTTCGACAAAGGATTACTAACACATAATAAAACAACTCCAGGTATATTTTTGATGAGGATATGACAATGCAAAATGGTTAAAATCTCTTAAAAATATATGCTGAATGATAAAGACCCTTTATTAATAATTTACTTGGGGGAAAATGGGCAAACCTAAATATAAGTACATAAACCGATTAATCGTAAAAATAATCGACAGATTAATCGATTATCAAAATAATCGTTAGTTGCAACCCTACTGTTTTCTCTCTCTCTGGTTATGTGAGGTCAGTGGAGGCCTGTGTCTTGAGTCTAAAAGCAGCAGCAGTGTTGTGGGAAAGGCCACGCAGAGGTCTGACCCCTTCCAGCTGACGGCTGGCTCAATAAACAAACACACACACTGTCTGTAGGGACCATCCTGGGCCCGGTTCCCCGATAACGCTCACTCTTAGTGAAGAAGAAGACCTCAAAAGATATATCTTACCAAAGTTGTTTATGTTCCTAAGTGTGTTCCCCGAAGTGTCCCTTAGGAAGCTTCTTAGCACGCTGCCTCTTACGTCCGACGTTACAAAGGCACTGTCCCAAAGTGAAGGTGCTGAATTAGTTGGCATCGATTGCTCAGGAATCGATTTTCCATTTCACGCGAAGGTGCATTACAACACGTTCTATGCAAATGAAACATTCCTCAAATTATTACAGTAACATTTATTTTAACATTTTAAGTTATCAGTAGAATATAGACTATAAATTAAATTATCAAATGGTCATTAATATGTTCACACGATATGTTGTGACGGTTAGACGAACCGGGTAGCCTATCCCTTGCTAATCATCCACCCTCCTTATCCCGTTGTGCCACTTGTGCCGCTTCTTGACATGGGTTTAATGACTTCTAAAAATTATATAATACACTTTTATATTAATGGTAAGGTACTTTACAATCAGAATTTATTGGCAAGCAGCTGCAGTTACTTCTGTTTAATGCGGTATTGATTGCAATTGATTTATGTTTTCAATAAAAAGCAACCCATCTACAATGAACACAGAGAGAGAGAGAGAGTTAGATACAAAACGTTTGCCTGGCAAGTGCAGGTCTGAGAAGGTCCAGCAGCTCCATAATGAGCTGTCTTGGGAGGCGATTTTTTTTAAATATAGCCACGACAGGCAATGTCAAAAGGGCTTAAGTTTTGCGGAATAAAAAAATTGACATGGACTAAACGGCTCCGCTTCCGGCTCCGTTTTTGATTCAATACAAGGACACGTTGGATCGCTGCCATAGTTGGTCGCTTACTGGACACCACCATGCTTACCCATTTATAGATCTTAGCCGTTTAGAGCCAAATTGTTTGCCAGATTTTAATTATCAAAAGTGATTGTCAATTTGCTTTAATTACATTACGAAAAAGCCTAGGCTAATTACCACCACATTAATTCTGATACCATATAAAGTCATCTTCATAATAGGACATGTATCCATTGCGAACATAATTTATTATGAGTCTTAAAATGTGCATAACATAAAATCATTGTTGTGCCACAACATTGTCAACATACCATAGTTTGACTTGTATTTTGTTTAAAGCACTATATAAAATAAAGGTGATTGACTTGTACTGCGCTCAGTGCGCTGCGCTGATTTCTAAAGACTGTTGTACAGTACCATCTTGAGCTCAAAAAACGCTAAGAGAGAGCTTACGAATGGTCCAGACCAACCTTACGAAAGTGTGACTTACAGAAGATATACTTAGCGTACGAACGTGTCGGGAATCGTGCCATAAGGTTCAGAAAGAGGTTAAGGAATAGGTTAAGAACTACTTTGCGATAAGAACGTTTTGGGGAACCGGGCCCTGAGCTGTGGCTTCGGCTAGCATACATGTTTTACTCACTATTATGTCATATGTCATACCAGGAGCTTTATTACTCCGCCTGCATGAGTGTTTCCTGCAACGTTTGTTGTAATGGCAAATCATTCACTCTTTCTCTTTTCTCTGTCTCTCTCTCTCTCAGATACCAAAGATATCCTGATGTTGCTGAGTTATATGGACATCAATGTCATAGCAGGGACACTGAAATTGTACTTCAGGGAGCTACCAGAACCTCTTCTCACAGACCGACTGTACCCGGCCTTCATGGAGGGCATTGGTATGGCTTTTCATCTGTAATCTTTCACACTTAAAACCACACCACTGCGTGATTAGTAGCAAATAGGAGTCATGTTTAGATGTGTAATAACACTCCACTTTATCAAACTCCTCTTCATCATAGCTCTATCAGATCCTGCGGCAAAAGAAAACTGCATGATGCATCTGTTGCGGTCACTACCAGACCCAAATCTCATCACATTCCTCACTCTACTGGAACACCTGAAGAGGTAAGAGCATTTCACGCACTCGTGTTTAACTTGCATTTTTACATTTTCAAAAAACATAATTTAGTAGGGTTTATTTATCATTCTTAATGGGTACCAACAAATTTGTCATTATTCTAGTTTTAAAGGGGGGGTGAAATGCTATTTCATGCATACTGAGTTTTTTACACTGTTAAAGAGTTGGTTTCCCATGCTAAACATGGACAAAGTTTCAAAAATTAAGTTGTATGTTTGAAGGAGTATTTCTGTTCCAAAAATACTACTTCCGGTTTGTCACAAGTTTCGGAAAGTTTTTTTCGAGTATGGCTCTGTGTGACGTTAGATGGAGCGGAATTTCCTTATATGTGTCCTGAGGCACTTCTGCCGGAAGAGCGCGCGCTCCCGTATAGCAGAGCACTGAGAGCACAACAGACTTCACTGATCAGAGCGAGAGCGTCGCCAAATGTCACAAAAGAAGTGTGTTTTTGGTTGCGAGGACAAGACAACCCTGCACAGATTACCAGAAGAGAGACAGCATTAAGGGACCAGTGGATGGAGTTTATTTTTACAGAGCATCAACGGAGTTGTGCAAGTGTTTGTGTTTGTTCCCTGCATTTCGAAGATGCTTGTTTTACAAACAAGGCCCAGTTTGACCCATGGATTTGCACATCGCTTATTTCTTAAGGATAATGCAGTCCCAACGAAAAAGGGTCACGATCGTGTGTTGGAACCGCAGGCGGTGAGTAAAACTGCTTCAAATATCTCTGTGTTGTTAACTTAGCTATCGGCGCGTAAGCACATCAAGTAAACAACATGCGATGTTGTCATCAAACTGCACTTTCCACATCTACAGCTTAAAAGGAAAAAAAAAAAGACGACAAAGAAAGTGGAACTTAGTCATTTTCCAAAACCGCTAAGCAAATATATACAGTTTCAGTACATACCACATAGAGACTGATTGCTGATGCTGCTCTTGTTCAATTTCAGCCTCTGGATCTGATTCTGGATCATAAATATACGCTGAATCTGACTGTTAGCCGTGGTTTGTTTTGGTTGGTTTTGTCCTCACAGTGTCACAGCTTCCAGACGTGCTCAACACAAAAGCCTACTCGCACTCGTGATTCTTTAGCTCCGCCCACACGTCACGCCTCCAGGCACTCGTGTTTTTCCGGGAAAAATCGGTACAGACTATCTTTCTCTTTCTGAATATAATAAAACTAAAGACTTTTTGGAGTTATGAAGGATGCAGTACTACTCTATAGGTACTCAAGATTAACAGGATATTGAGTGAAAACGAGCATTTCACCCCTTTAAGTTTCACATGATCTTTCACAAATCAGTCTAATATGCTGATTTATTGTCAATTATATGGTACTCCCTTAGGTTTCTTGAAAACAGTTTTTTATTTTTTATTTTACTGCATTAAAGGTTTTTAAACCTTTTTAAAGGTTTCCAAAAAATATAAAGCAGTGAAAACAGCTTCTTGAAAACTGCTGTTTTCTACATTGAAATGTTTCTTGAGCACCAAAACATCATATAAGAATTATTTCTGAAGAATCGTGGCACTAAAGACGGCTGCTGATTGATTCCAGATTTTAAAATATACTTTAACAAGGGAAGACGATACCTGAAGCGGAGTAATGTTGTTGACAATGACTCTTTAAAGCCAGTAGCTTCATACAAACATCAGTTCAGTCACCATCATAAATGCCCAGGGTTCTGGCAATTAGCTAGCAAAGCCTTAGGTTTATAAAAACTGTCACAAATAATCTCTCTGGAGGCAATATTGCCAAGTCTAACCACTGGCCATTAAAATATCACAGACACAAACTGCACGTGCTGGATTCAGTTAACAACACTGCTCACTGTGGACAGCTGCTGGACAGCTCTATACATCACACTTGAGCTAAAGTACATGTGCCGAGTCATTAGAAACTCTGTTCAACTTAATAATTGTTTAATAAGATGTGATTCAGTTTTGTGTTTTTTTTGTTTTCTCTCATTTTAGGGTGGCAGAGAAGGAGCCGGTAAATAAGATGTCTCTGCATAATTTGGGCACAGTGTTTGGCCCCACTCTGCTGAGACCGTCAGATTTGGAGATCAGTAAACCCAACGTCACACTGGCTTCTGGTCATGGCACAGGTCAGTCCTGGCTTACATTCTCACCGCTCACTCAGTGCTTTACACTGTCTTTCCCAGCATGGATATATCATATATCAGTTAATGCATTGTGGTTTGGTGTGTTTGACAGTTTGTAGATCTACATCAGCACTTACATTATTACAGTAATACTGATTATTGCAGTAACACTGCCCTTATGCTGAGAGCAGAGTCCTGGGCTTCTTTAGCTCACTCGTGCATTTATGCGCTCATGTGTTGCTCATCTAAAGCAGCATGTTTACTGTGTGAGGGGATCTGAAGAGACTCTTTGACTGTTGATGTTTGCTGTTATGGATTGTACATGATATATCAGAAACTGAACAAGCGGCCTGAGCCAAAAGTCATAACCAGCTTTGACGTGATAATGTTCCTTGGTTAACCAATTTCCAGCGAAATGCTCCAAGACACAACATAAGAAAATCTAATTCATACACCCACCCTAGTCCCCCCGCTAACAGTAACAAAAGATACACACACACAGCTATTTTTTTGACAAAATTCCCAAGTGTGTATAACTTTGGAGCTAATATTTTGTCTTTTTTTTTAATATATAAAATAATATATATTAATAATTGGAAATTGATACTCTTAACAACAACACTAATACTACTACTATTATTAGTTTGTTGCTTTCTTGATCTCTTGAGGAATGATGATGATGACGATGATGATTATTATTATTATTATTATTAATAGTTTGAAGCTCATATACTCTAAAGGCCCGTTCACACCAAGGACAATAACTATAAAGATAACGATAAAGATATAGTTATAAAAATCTTTCTCAGTATTAAAGAATAGCAGAGTCCACACCACAACTATATTCTCCGCCAGAGAAACGGTATCGTTGGAATCATTTTCAGAACGATTTTCCAGCTGATGAAAGATAAAAACATTGACAGCCAATCAGAATCCATCCTGCTGGATTGAGCTCGAGAATTTAAAGTGGCAAACGAGCGTATGCTTAGAATAAACAGACGATATCGTTCACTGGCGTGGACACTAATATCGTTATCTTTATAGTTATCGTTCTTGGTGTGAACAGGGCATTAGTCTTAATACTACAACTACTACTAATAATAATCATCAGTACCAATTCTGAACTTATTCTGATATGGCTTGTTCCGTGTTAAAAAGTAGTAGTATCCGGTTTCTTCATCAGACTAAACTCACAGTTGCAGCACCATCTAGTGATGTGGATGAATAATGCTGATCGTTTGACACATGATTGAGAATGTAAGTGTCATGAATCCCTCTCTCTCTTCACAGGTTCAGGTATTGCTGTACTACCTGCAGCATCCACCCATATCCTTCGCTAAGCTGAAGAAGAACACACTCTATTTCTCAACTGACGTCTAACTCCGACAACAGAGACTCCCTTCTTCTCAAACATTTGTTTTTTTTTGTGTACAAAGCCAACGGTCCAACGGGGAGACAGAGCAAGCCTGTGGCCGCTCTCCCCTGCGTTTTTTGTCTCCAGTCATGTTCATGTGTAAAGGGAGCTTAAGCTTGGCTCCAGTGTGGAGAAGAACTGCAGCGAGAGGAGGACCAGGATTCAGCATCACCTTAAGCGAGCCCAGGATTCAGCATCACCTTATACAAATGTTGCACTTATCACACATGTGTCCTGCCAAACACAAACACACATACTACCACTTCAAACACATCATGTACCGTCCCATCTGAAGGTTGTGTCTCAGGAGGTTGGTTCGTCTGAGTTGCAGATGCATGCTGGGATGTCTGCATCCGTTGTGGCATCTCCTCTGAAGCCCAGTTCAGTGATCCCGCTGGTGGAAGTGAACTCGGCATTTACGTGTTTATAAATATTATTTGTTTGTTTAGTTTAGTTTCATAAGCTTTTGTGCATGTGATATGAGGACACTGAGATGTGTATGTGTTTATGTGAGAGAGAGAAGGAGCAAATGCATTTGTTCAAAATAAAATCTCATGCTGCGAGCATTTCCTTCTGGGCAAAAACATTGAAATCCCAGACCTTCCTTGTCCAAGTACATCCAGGCCAAAAATTGCCCTATTTATTATGAATATATACTGTTAATTGTGCCTTTACATTTCAGTACAATTTGAGACTCCAATTTTTTTTGTATGCAATTGTTTGGTCTATTTGTTTTTTATTCATTTTAACTTCCTGTCAGTATAGACTTGATTATACAGTAGAAGAGCGAAACTAACAGTTAAATCGGCCAGCTTTTGGGACCAGTCATGGTATGCAATGTAGTGAGATTATACTTGGAAAAATGAAAATGATCTTGATTTGGAGAAAAATCATCTCCTGACACCTTTGCAAAGTTGAAGTGTTTGGTGATACTTCAGTTTACTCTGTAGAAAGATCTGTGTAATTGCCTTTTTTTCTTTCTTTTTTTTTTTACACGCATGTTCAGCTTGTCAAATGAAAAGTGGGCAGGATAACAAAGGTTCATGTATTTTGATTTTATTTAATTATTATTATTATTATTATTTTTACTCTGCTGAAGACCACTGGCAGAGCGGAGGGAAAAATGAAACTTTTCTGCTATAAAGCCAGTGACGTACTTCATAAGCACTGTTAGATTGCAGACTATTTGATATTTTAATATAAAAGGAAATTAAAAACTGTTGTATTTTACTTCTGTTGGAAAGATATTGAGTATAATGTATTAACAAGGGTAAATGTTGATGTGACCTTTTTTCTCCATTTTTAGTCAAATAAATGTACATTGAGCACAGCAAGTTTTTGTTTTATTAAAAGGTCTACTTGAAGTCAAATATGCTTATGTGGGGTGACTTTACTGTGGTGTGAATTGTTGCATAGTAAATTACAGAAAAAATAACTGATAAATATTGGACAGCATGAAATATAAATATAAAAAGCATATACAAAGCCATTGAATTAAATTGCAGGTATTAAATGGCCACATGCTACATTTCTTACACCACGTTATCTAAAATATATCAACGTTTTTCAGTATCATTTTGCCATTGTGTGAGCTCCGTATAGAAACGATTTACTGTCTCCAGTGTGGAACAAAATAACTTGTCTGCACAAAGCTGGGACCTGAACCCCACTCAACACTTTGGGATGAATAAAAGGAGAGAGTTGGATCCAATGTCTCATGAAATGCTCAATGACCACATTTGGTGTTGGTTTCTGGGAGACAACATAGCCATGATTTCATTTGTTTAAATAATTATAAACTAGGTACCATTTAAATGTTTGCTCTAAACACAGGGACGTCCATGGCTAGTTGCAACATGGGGAAGTTATCACAAATAAGGTTTTAAAACAAAAGTTGAGTTACACAAATGCATGATTCCTCTAGCAGTGGTTTTGAATGTTGGTTTCACACAGGCAGATCTAAACCCTCTTAAATTAGAATCATGTTTGTCATTCATTTAGTCTGTTAAACTAAAATGACAATATTATCATATTTTGAACACAATAAAATCACACTCACATAGGCCACTATATAATGAAGATAAGGATATACAGCATATATTTAGTTATGCATATATCGGTTTGGGGAAAGGTGTCCCGTATTTATTGTGATATAATCTGTCTATGATTTTGCTGTTTCATTACTGCCTTTACAAAAAATATGTATTCTTGAAGTTCATTTTTAATAAGTAAACTTTGTTCAACTATATTTTCCAAGTATGTACTGTACTAGTTTCAATGTACAAGTAGTATACAGTACTTGTAATTGTACTATTTCAATACTTGGGAAATTTAGGGCCTTATAAGAAGGCAGCAGTACTTTGTTATAGATACTGAACTTAATAGGTAGCCAGTTTATAGATGATAAAACCGGGTTTTTATGATGTGGAGTATGATTTTCAAAAGATAAAGTGAGCCAACTTGAAAGCCAATATAAAACTTTAAAATATGGTCACAATTAAAGTTTATTTAATCAGACTATAGAAAACAGACAGAAAAGAAAGTTTTTCAGTTTTTTTAGTTAGCCTAGTTGTTGCATATGTTACAATAACATTTTTAATGTTGTAGACTTTCATTTTCTGTTAAATGTCAGCACAAAATGTACGAGTTGTTTTGAATTTTACGAATTATGAATTGAACTCCTAGCCTAAGCTTTGTTTTATATGTGGTTGAATATGGTTGTTTAATAATGTGTTAATATATTAATATGTTAAATATGTTAAGACACACACACACACACACACACAAATTAAGGTTTTATAATTTCTAATTAAGATACAAGATCATCTTTTTTGATAAATCAAAGATGGCCCAGCCTGGAGTGCATGCTCTCAGAATGTTTATTGGTATAAATATTCCAAATAACACATTACATTAACTCAAAAAAAAAAAAAAAAAAAAAAAAGTTAACAAAGGCAGAAAAAAACTTTTTACACTTTTTTAAGTTTTTAAATTAAGTGTAGTTAATATTTTTTTTTTTTTTACGGGTTTTAGAATTGTTTGTTTGTAAGGCTGTTTACTGCTAGGTTCTGCCAACTTATTTTTAATAGTACAAGCTGGCATGTAGGCCTAGTTGAAAAAGTTACAATGTCAACAACAGCAGTAATTTACACGATCACAACCAATAGGAGCACGTGCCTCCGCTGAGGACGGGACACCCGCGGAGGGTCCGCTGAGAGCCGGCTCCACCAGCAGCGCCTCCAGCACCTCCTCCTCCTCCAGCCATGACCTGGGCACCCCGCGAGACACCTGCGGATTCTGCAGACAAAACGGAGAGACGGCGCTGGTTTACACGAGTCACAGGCTGAAGGCACGAGACGGACGGATCCTCTGCCCGTGTGCCCGTTCTGCTCCGCCACCGGGGACTGGGCGCACACGCGAAACTACTGTCCGCGGAGAAACACACCAGGGACCAGCAACATGTGAATCAATGCACTCGCGCACTTCTATTCACCTGAAGACTGTAAGCCTGTGTTCGAAGTAGCCTATGTTGTGAAAATATGTTCAGAAAAAGTTGTTTGCATGGTAAAGTTTGAAACGCGTTTTTATGGTTCCTTTCAAAATAAAAATATTTTTGTAGTGCACCAAAAGCAGCTTTTTACTTGTGTCATTTAAATTGCATTTACATGCGTTCCTTGCTGTTATTGGTTGACATTTACTTGACAGTCATCTAATAATAATTTATCCAAATCAGTAGCTATTTCGGATAATCAATCTAATCGCATTTGACGTGTGAAAAAAAAACTACAAAATAAACACCTGCTGAATGTAAAAGACATTTTACTATTATAGGTTTACAATTGATACAAATTGAACAGGTTTGGGTTTAACATGATGCAAATAAGCAGGTTGTTTAATAAAATAATTGTCTCTTGATTTCATCGTCAATTTAATAAAATGTGCACCTAAATGAGCATGGCATAATGTGTGGAACTCCAGCTAAACAGTCATGTCTTGACACTTAACGTTACTTTGCATCGCCTGCCACAAGCTCTTTGTCTGCAACACGACAAGAGGCCATAACGGATAAATTAATTTCGTTCAATTGTAAGGACATGAGACCGATCAGTATCGCGGATGGGGCAGGCTTCGGGGAGTTCTCACTGGCGGTTTTAGGGGGGGTGGCCAGTGCCCCCGTGTCACCAAGCTTGGCCCCCCCTCTGGCCCCCCTAAATTTGGAATCGTAAAATCACACCAAACAACTGCGCATTTGATCAGTCGCGGCGCCTTCGATAGGCTACAATGCAGCACAATGTATCACAATAATTCGACCTGATGTGACAGGCGGAACAATCGACCTGATGTGACAGGCGGAACAAATGCGTGTCGCACTTGGTTCCAGTCGGCCAGCCCATTCAAAGCGCGGCTGGCTTGACCGCAGTGGCCAGCCCCCTTGGAGCAGACGGTTACCGTTTCGTTTCTTTCGTCTCAATTGAGTTCCAATGGGGTCGCTGTGTCCATTTCTTTTACTGTCTATGTTTCTGTTTCTGTTGGACGTGTCGGATTAGAGAACCGAGGAGCAGATGATACTGCGCATGGTATCTGATTCTTTTGATGATTTATTCTGAACTGATTCTGTGCTAGTGTTATGAGCGCTGGTAAACCGAAGACTTGAATGAAGGGCAGTAATCGCGAATGACATTACATCGAGCGCAAAAGAACCGGTGAACCGTTTTTTTTTCCAACTGGTTTCATTTGATCGAATTGTCCGAAACAACCGGTTCACTTGAGCACCTGCTCCTTTGCCCCTTAAGTGACCCTTTGTCAAAGCAAAATTTCCTCGAATTTTTTTTGTGTGATAACATTTCCTTTTGTGAATGCCTGCCCACGCCCAATCATAATATTAGTACAATTTATTAATAATAATTTAGCCGTAAATAAAATGACCAACATGATGATCTCATGACCCCATCAGACTGGGAGTATTCCTCACGAGCATTTTTTAATTGCTAAAGGACATTTTCAACACTGTGGCAGCTGGTAAGGTGTTTCATTCTTAGCGAAGTGATTCTGATGTTTATTTACTTATTATTATTTTACAAGAACGATGTGATGTGAGAACATGCAGATATGTTGTTTATATTGCTGTGTGTAGCCTGTAGTGTAGAAGTAACACTAGCGTGCTGTTTGAGGGAGAAAAGTTTCACAGGCATCGAAGGGTCTGGTCTTTTTTATGTTATTTGACTAAATTCTTATTATATTACAGTACTTATTTATTTTTTAACACATAGAGTGCCTAAAAAATAATTATCACAACACTGGTAAGGATTATTCAGATTTTCTCATTCTCTGAATTATCATTATAAAAATAAAAACAATTCAGAAATGAATTAAAATATAATTATATTTTAAATGTGACGCAAATATATATTTTTTCTACAATAGCAACAGTGTTTACCACAGCAAGTCCACTTTAGCCTGTAAACTTAATAATATCTCACTGGAAATAAATGTAAAAATATCAATGTAAAAAAAAATAATATACCTGACATCAAAGTGCACTGTGTAGGATATGAATAACAAATGTAGCCCGTCATTTGTTTACATTGCAAAGGTGTTCGATTTTAGACAACAACTACAACAGTAATAAAAATATGAATCACTATATTCCAGTGTATCATTTTTTTAATGTTTTGAATCAATATTTAAAGTGGACTTATTAATTAGGTGCAAGAGCAGTAGTGATGGTTAAAATAATAGATTAATGCTGAAATAGTCAATTGAGCCTTGTTCCTAGATGGACAGAGAGTGGAAAGTAATAGATCAAATGAGGAGATGGAGACAGAGGAAGAAAAAGAGGGAAATGTAGAGGCACAAGTGACAGAAAGAGAGCAGGGAAAGGCAAGCCAGGAGACAGAGGCTGGTGAGAAAGAGGAAAATGTAGAGGCACAAGTGTTTTCTATAGTTTTACTATAACAGCTGTTCTTAATTATTCTGTAGAACAGAGAAGAAAAAGCCATCAGGTAGGGACAATTTAATACATTTCAGTTTCTAATCCCAGAGCTATTATTATTTTAAACTTAAAATTGTCTTCTCTATTGTTTCTTTTTCAGAACTGCATCAAAGCATTTGTAAAATATATTGCTGTATTGATATTTTGAGAAGCACCATTTAAAGCCTTGTTCCATGTGCCCCTTTTATACTTTGACCACCTGCCCCTCCAAAGGTCTCTGCATGGCCCTGTTCAGAGGGACTGTCAGCCACGTTAAAAAAGTTAACCGCTTAAGTCATTTGTGGATTAATGCGTATTGGTGACACGAACAATTTAAAGCGCCAACCCTTTAAAGTTTGAGCATATTGTTTGCAAACTGCAATTGATTAATTAAAAACAAAGTAGTTGATATGCTGTGTTGTTTTTGTTGTTTAGTAGCAGTAATATACAGTTATTAACCGTGTCCACTGTATTTTTTGTTGGTTTTCATGAGACCCCCCTTGAAATGACCAGGACCCCCCATTGCCCCCCCAATCAAAATTGTCTGGAGCCGCCACTGGGAGTTCTGTCAAGCAATGGATCCGAGGTTTGATTATTTATTGTTTATGTCAAGGAAAAGTTCCAGGGGCGTCGCACCCGTGGGGGATACACCCACACTTTTCACGGTGAGAGGGTTCAACACCCGCACGTTTTCTGCAGTTTTTCCGCAGTATTGCACAAACGCCTTACTACAGTCGCTCCTCCGTTTCTCTGGCCACTCTGTGTGTACACTCGCTGCGGCTGCCTCCTCTCTGCCTCCCTCTCAAACATGACACCGGCTTTGAGTGTGACCAGCTGATGATTGGCTGTTCTGCCTTAAGTCCCGCCTCTCTTGGGGTGTTATCGGTCAGCTCATGCTGAGGAGGCGGGAACTTATGGTTATGGTTATTTACATCTCCCTTTTCAAGGTACTTTGAATGAGTGTTTGTGCTTTCGAGGTTTTTAAATAAGCTTGATATGTGTTTGGGAAGATGTTTTGTTGACATGTCGAGTGTTTTCGGTATTATATTTATTATTTTTTAGACTTATGCTAATTGCTATTATTGGGATATTGTTCAGCAGCTAGCTAAATTTGGTTATGTAACGTTAAGTGGCATGCAATGTATAACATAACTGTGATGAAGAAGGCAGGGAATTGAAAAGGAGGGGGGACAAACTGCCATTGTTAAGCAGTGTATTCATGGGTTCATTGCCAGTGCAACTGATTTTGATATTTTGAGCATTGTTTGTTGATTAGCTGAAAACTTTTGTGGATACTTACCTGTTGTGTTTGATTGTAACGTTACCTGTTGAGGAGAAAAAAGTGAGAAATGCTGACATTGTTTCCATACCTGTTGAAGAACTATGAAAGAAAAGTCTATATTATTTTAATGTTTAAAAACAGTAAATTGTTACATTATTTATACCACTAGAGAAAAAGCTTTTTGTGGGCGTTTTTTTTCTCCCCTTTTCAGGGCGCAAGTAAGCAAAATTTAGCAGTCACAGTCCTGTCAGACCCATGTCACTATCAAGCTTACCACTGTCTTTTTGTCACGCAGTATCATTAAAATGCAAAAAAGAAAGTGGCAGGAGAAAAGATTGACACCTTTTTCAAGAGAAATCATGTAAGTGAAGTTGAAAGCTGAAAGTTGAAAAATTTTGACATTAAACAACAGTAGCCTATTCCCATTAGATATTGTTTGTGTTTATTTCATGATATTACTTTTCAATATTCACTTAGGTTTTTTTCAAACACAGCTGGAACTGTTTGTCCCTATTCCTTTACCACTGCCCATTATTACCACTTTAGGAGAGGAAGTTGCTGGAGGCATCAGTTTCAGAGAGAGCACAGGAAGGTTCACAGGTGAGCAATGAAATGAATGTTTACCCCTCATTTACACTGAACACGTGTGCAGAGCATTACGGCTGCGACAAGGTTTTATTCCGTCCTCCACGCGGTGCCAACTCACACCGGGAGCATATCAAAAGCGGAGCGACTGGATGCGTGAGACCACGTGATTTGCCTGTCCGATGTGTTTTTCTGATTCCAGAATGAATCTCTCGTCATCCATTTCTTGTCTCCAATAAGGATATATTGCCAATATACATGCAATACGTTTGGGAGTCTGCACAGGGTGTTTATTTTGAAATTGACAGGGATTTTTGACTTTTATGTTGTATTTCCGGTGCGACTTGGACACGCGTCCGTCAAAAATAGACTAGGCGCCTATATTTAGCGAAGCGGCGCGGAGAGCCGCTTCTGGGAAGCTTCTGAAACGTGCCGCGTCGCGGCCGGTGTAAACACAAGCATTGACTAGAATGGGCACGATCAGCTCCAGTTGCCGTGTCGCAGCCGTAATGCGCCGCACACGTGTTCAGTGTAAATGAGGGGTTACAGTTTTTGAAAGAGGTCTATTGGGGCTTTCACACAGGATGCGGTATGCGCGGCGCTTGCCGCTTGCCCTTCAACAACAACGCGATTTGCGCTGCGCTGTGCTATGGCGTAGGCGGAGTTTTAAAAACTTTTAGCAGGTGCTCTTTCATAGTCTGTGGTTCCTCCTTTCGGTCAGCAGCAAACATGTATCTGTCCCGTTGTAAGAAGCGAGCGATAGCGCTAGTCCTGCTGATAAGAATTAAGAGAGAAGCAAGGAAGAAGAGGCTGTGGGTACGACCTCAAACTTGTATCGTACAGCTCAGAAAAAACTGACACACAGTACTCGCCGTTCATCCATTTTTATTTCCGTGCTTGTTTGGATCCCCCGATTCTATTGGTCGCGCTGGTAATCGTCACAGAGCGCAGCGGCAAAAGTTGAACTATTTTGAACTTTGACCGCGGCGTGCGCACCGTTTCGCTTGCGCTTTGGTCGACGCAGCAACAAAACGTCCTTGCGCATACCGCGTCCTGTGTGAAAGGCCCATATGTAGGAAGAGAGGCCATGCGTGTGTGTGTGTGTTGTGTCATGGGTGGAGCTTATTTCCATCCCAGGTGCACACGTGTGTCTGGTGTGTTTTCATTTAAAATGTTTTGATTAGGGTGTATGTGAGGATGTGGCCATGATTTTTATTTTTTTAAATGTAGGATTATTTTTTTTCCCAGCCAAACGCTGCAAGCCAGAAATCCGGCACGGTGCCGGAGAACTTTAAGCCCTGCATTTTGTACCCCTCTGTCACTGTATTCATCGTTTTTATTGTTTATAAACAAACCACATCCATCCCCCACACTTTTGAAAAGCTTGCTACGCCCCTGGCCATTAGTTGATATCCTTGTTTTTGTGTAGGTAATATTGTTACTCCCCTCGAGTTGAATTAAAGGCTCAGTTCGTTCTTGGTTTTAACAGACATTTATTTGGACACGAGTCTTCAACATGTCTTGTACATGCTAGTCTTTTAGCCTTTTTTATGTCCCAACAATGCCGTCAGAACTATGAAAGAAAATACACAAACTTAAATTAACCATCTAAAAGAGATGTTTTACACATAATAAACAAAAAAATACATACAAACGAATAAATAAAGTGCACATTTCCACCAGCAAGTAAATACACTTAATTGGCTAATTATACATTAACACACGATCACATAACAAACGTTCACATATGGAAGCCAGTTAAGATGATAAAACACATACCTCATTGGCCTCTCTGACTCAAGAGGAATAAACTTGGAGGGTTACAGCTTCCTTTAAACAAAAACTCTTCTTAGCACCACTTATGGCTTATCTCTTACAGACATGGGTTACTAGTGCGGCACCTCGTGCAGCTCTTCTTACAGGTAGTGCACCGGAAACTATTCTGATAGCAACATTTAAATAATTCCCAAGCGGAACAAAATAAAAAATAAATAGATTCCCCCTTTTCTAAGGTTTTAGCTGAATAATATGAAATTAATTGACATGTATTAACAAAAAATATAATACTTATCTATTCTATATTAATTGACCTTTTAAATGTAAAGTGCATATAATGAATGAAATATATGAAGTTGCATCTGACGGCAGCTACAAATATGTTGTCATATATGTTTAAACTTAAATAGACTATCTATACAAGTAGTTATGTCTCTTTGTATTATTTTGTCCTGTTATTGACGTAATGCGCGTCATTGACAACAAAAAAGTACAACAGTTATTGTTTTCCAATGTTTTTTATTTATTTATTTAATTTATTTTTTTGGATTTACATTTTTAAAAAAATGGCCTACTGCAATCATTCTAAACAGCTTGAATAAAACCCGTTAATATTTATTATAGACCACTGTAACTGTCTATAATCTAACAAACAAGTTTATTAAGAAAATAAAAGTGTGTACACCAGATAAATTGGATGATAAAGAAATTGCTAACAATAGTATAATATAGCATATTTTATGTTTTTAGTGGTCGTAGCTGATGACTGTGAATTAGAAAGTTGTCCGTCTTGATAAGAACAATTTATGTACCGAGTTTGGTGTCTGTAGCTAAAACTAACCCCCCCACTTTTGACAAAAGGTGGCGCTATAGAGTGCCTCTTCCACGCCCTTTAATAAGCTTTTGCCAGTGTCTAGCTGTCACTAATACTGATGTGTGTTCTGAGATTTTCGTGAAATTCTAAGTATGTTATATGCCTCAAAATCACCTGAAAAGTATTCCAGTTTGACATGTTGCCACGGCAACAATACTTTTAGATATCAATATCCCCCTTGCAGATTTATATCGGCTGTGTTTTAACATTATTCTGATGAAGTTTGAAGCAAATCGAGTAAAAATAAGATGCTGAATTCAAAGTATTTTGAAAATGACACACTTCCTGCTGCCGTTTGGTGGCGCTATAACTTTGACTCCTTATAGTCACATATATGTGATCGACATCATACAACGAATAATCTGATGAAGTTTGATTAAAATCAGAAAATGTATGTGGATGGTATTAGACACTTCCTCTCATTTCTTGCCATAATTTTCAACGCCTCGCCATGAGCAAACCGTTCGAGATATCAAAAATCCCCTGGCAATTTTTCAGCCGCAATGTCTTGAGATCATGTTTTTTTTTTTTTTTTTTTTTTAAAGATTTAAAGTTGCATTAACAAACACAGAAACATAAATAAACAACCAACAGTAGACAACAAGGATATACACACAAAAAAAAACATCTGGATTGCCTCAGTCAGCAAATATATATACATAATAATTATTAAGAGTAGGCATAACTTACAATATTCACAGTTGTGTTGTAAATCAGTAATATCACCATTGGAGGAGTAAATAAAACTGGTACGAATTAAAAAAAAATAAGAATAAATAAAATAAAAGGATATGATTACAGAGTATATTATTTTTGAACTTCCAAAAGACTCAAGAGAGGTCCCCAAGTGGCTTCAAATCTTTTCAGTGCGCCAAGCTCACCAAAACATAGCTGTTCCATTTGAATGATATGAAGCATCTCATTTGACCATCTCTGAAAACAAGGAGCTTGTGAGGTTTTCCAATTGAAGAGTATAATCTTTTTGGCTGCGATTAAGCCTACCATTAGCGCGTGCTGATGAGTACGAGGGATAGTATCCATAACATTAGAATAGCCCAAAATGGCCAGATTGTGGTCGGGCTGAATGTTAACTCCATATGCTTGAAAACAATTTAAAAATGTTAGACCAAAAATCATAAAGAATAGGGCAAAACCAAAATAAATGTGCCAATGTCCCATCTGCCATCTTGCACCTATCACATTGAGAAGAAATTGAGGGAAATATTTTGTTCAATCTAGTTTTGGAGTAATGAATACGATGCATAACTTTTTAACTGGATTAGTTTATATCTTGAATTTACAAAACAACTCTTTATTCTCGACAGACCTTCTTCCCAGATCTCATCAGACACGTCGTTGCTTAATTCAGTAGACCAGGCTATTTTAAGGTGCTTGGTGCTTATAGGTGTTGTAAAAGCTTGAACAAAACGAGATACCAAATGTCTAGTTTCAGGATTAGAGGAGAAAAGCGTGTGAATAACATTGCTTTCAGGTTTATTTATAAATTGTGGAATATTTTTCTTTACATAATTTCTAATATGGGAAGTCATGGCCTAATGGTTAGAGGGTTGGACTCCCAATTGAAGGGTTGTGAGTTCTAGTCTCGGGCCGGACGGAATTGTGGGTGGGGGTAGTGCATGAACAGCTCTCTCTCCACCTTCAATACCACGACTTAGGTGCCCTTGAGCAAGGCATCGAACCCCCAACTGCTCCCCATAAATGGCTGCCCACTGCTCCGGGTGTGTGCTCACAGTGTGTGTGTGTGTGTGTGTGTGTGTGTGTGTTCACTGCTCTGTGTGTGTGCATTTTGGATGGGTTAAATGCAGAGCACAAATTCTGAGTATGGGTCACCATACTTGGCTGAATGTCACTTCACTTCACTCACTCACTCACACTAATTTGCAGATAACGGAAGAAGTGAGACTGCGGGAGTACAAATGTATTTTTAAGCTGCAAAAAGGATGCAAATTGATCTGCTATATAAAGATCTCCTATACAGCATAAACCTTTTTTTCTCCATCCTGAAAAAGCTCCATCAATCCGAGAAGGCTCAAATGAAGGTTTGCATGATATTGGTGTATTGACTGAGACTTTTGGTAGTTTATAGATTTTTTTGATCTGATTCAAAATCTTGAGGGAATTTCTTAATACAAAATGATTGCTAGCTAATTTATGTATAGATTTACACTCTGTAAAAAGTAAAGCTGGGAGAGAAGACTCTGGCACTGACATCGCCTCTGCACGTACCCATAAAGGAGAAGTCTCAGGTTACATATCATCCAGAATACCCCTTTGCCAGAAAGTGAGAGCCCTGGCATTTGCTGCCCAATAATAATGCTTAAAGTTGGGAAGGCCAAGGCCTCCACAATCAGAAGGTTTTTGCAAGTGGGCTTTTGCTATGCGAGGTGTTTTACCATTCCATACAAATGAAATAATTATTTAATCAAGTTGCTTAAAAAAAGTTGCCGGCAAAAAAATTGGGAGATTTTGAAAAAGATATAGAAACTTAGGAAGAGTAATCATCTTTATCACATTCACACGGCCAATTAGCGATAAAGGGAGCAGTTTCCAGCTTTCAATGCTTCGTTTAAGTTTATTAATCATGTCTAAAAAATTTAAATTAAACAGCCGCTTAGGGTTCTTTGAAATTTTCAGTCCGAGATATGTAAAGTGATCATCCACTATTTTAAATGGTATACTGCTCAAAAAAGTATCACTTAATTTATTTGTTAGGGGCAAAAATTCACTTTTACTCCAATTTATGGTGTATCCTGAAAGTTTACTAAAAGTGTCAATGTAATCTAAGATTTTCGGGACAGAAACCACAGGATCTGTGATATACAGTAAGAGATCATCTGCATATAAGCTTATCATACTTTCAGCATTGCCCAAAGAGATTCCATGGATATGTGGATGAGTTCTAATTCCTACCGCTAATGGCTCGAGCGCAATGTTAAAAAGTAGAGGTGAAAGACGATCACCTTGTTGTACACCCCGGTTCAGTTCAAAAGAGCTGGATCTAATACCATTGGTCAATACAGATGAGGACGGATGGAAGTAAACAATTTTGATCCAGTTGATAAATTTGTCGCCAAATCCGAACTGTTTCAAAGTCTCAAACATATATGGCCACTCAATCTGATCGAAGGCTTTTTGGAATTCTAGTGAAATAACGACTGCAGAATTGTCGGCTAACTGATGATCAGAATATAAAATATTAAGTAGTAGGCGGACATTAAAGAATGAAAACCTTCCTGGAATAAATCCAGTTTGGTCAGGATGAATAATTGTTGAGATATGTTGTGCTAATCTGGAAGCCAATATTTTAGTCAAAACTTTTTGATCAAACTTTAAAAGAGCAATGAGTAAAGAGTAAAGATTTTGTGGAAAAAGTCAGAGTCATCAAAATTGGGGCCATATATATTAAGCAAAGTTATTGGGAAAGCATTAATATGCCCATATACCATTATATATCTACCTTGGGGATCAGTAACCATGGATGAAAGTCGAAAAGGAACATTCTTACGAAAAAGAATAGCTACACCTCTTGCTTTGGCATTGAATGAGGCCTGGTAGACTTGTGATATCCAATTGGTCCTGAGTCTGCATTGATGAGTTATACTGAGGTGGGTTTCCTGGAGAAATATTATACCAGCCTTGAGTGATTTCAAATGTGCAAACACTCTACTTCTTTTAATTACATGGCCAAGCCCTCTTACATTCCGGGAAGCCAATGTTAAGGCTTCTCCCGTAATGTTAGACATCAAATTCTACAAAAACAAAAATTGAGACCTTGAAATGAGGCAGTCCAGAGAGAAAAGAAAAAAAAAACTGGAGAAGAAAAAAAAAAACCAGCACATAAGACAGGAACATGTAAACTTTTAGAACTTAGAACAAAGTCGACCCATCCCCTCCCACCCCTGGCTTCCCCGAAATGAAGCACATTGTCCCTAATTCGACCCGAGAACACTACTCGCATGTAAGTAGTATGAAAAACCATCACCAGTCACTACGATCGCGGAAAACCCGCTCTACTCCACTTCCAAGTTACAAACATTTTAATCTATAACTATTAACAATGATGCCGTCTATAAAGATGCTGTTTTGGAAACACTCTTGATGAAAACAAAAAAATGATAACGTATCAACAGGCAGTATGAAGCATTTTAAGAGTAATACCAGTGTTGCGCATATGTCTCTACCCCGGTCTTAGCTTAGTCTCCACAAATTTCGCAGCCTCTACAGGGTAAGTGAAGGTCTGGAACTGTCCACTGTGCTGAACACGGAGACGCGCAGGAAAGCGGAGACTGTGTGTTGTCTTTAGCTCTCTCAAGTCGCGCATCACGTCGCTGAATGCCTTTCGCTGTTCCATAACTTCTGCGGTGCAGTCCGGAAAAATTTAAACCCTGTGACCATTGTATTCCAGGGTGCGATCCCGGCGAAGTCGAAGAATTAATTCCTTTTCCTTCGAGCAATAATGAGGCGAGGCCTCTCCTCACCTGATGGCCTTGGCTTGAGCGTGCAGTGAGCACGGTCAATGAAAAGCGGTCATTGAAAGTGAGTCTATCCCAGTAGTTTTGGAATTAGCGCCGCGACAAACTCGGTCGGTCTCCCTTTCTCCTCTCCCTCCGGGATACCAATTATTTTTATATTGTTGCGCCGAGATCGCCCTTCTAAGTCGTTGACCTTCGCTTTAAGAGCTTTATTGGTCTTTTGCAAATCAGTCAAAGTCGCTTCGAGAGAGCACAGGCGGTCCTCGTGGTCTCGTGTTTGACCCTCAACAGTCTCCACTCTCTCCGCGAAATCCCGTACCGATGTCTGTAGAGACCTAAAGTCTTCCTCAAACTTGTCAAATCTTTCATTTATTGTCGCAAGAATCCTGTTTGATATCTTTTCCTACATCGACGGTGTTGGGGAAGTCGTGGCCTAATGGTTAGAGAGTCGGACTCCCAATCAAAGGGTTGTGGGTTCTAGTCTCGGGCCAGACGGAATTCGGAATTGTGGGTGGGGATAGTGCATGTACAGTTCTCTCTCCACCTTCAATACCACGACTTAGGTGCCCTTGAGCAAGGCATCGAACCCCTAACTGCTCCCCGGGCGCCGCAGCATAAATGGCTGCCCACTGCTCCGGGTGTGTGTTCACAGTGTGTGTGTGTGTGTTCACTGCTCTGTGTGTGTGCATTTCGGATGGGTTAAATGCAGAGCACAAATTCTGAGTATGGGTCACCATACTTGGCTGAATGACACTTCACTTTCACTTCACTGTATTGTCGTCGGCAGAGGCTTGGCTAGCGGCAGGATTAGCTTCGTCACAACTAGCCGATGGCTGAGGGCTGGAACTTTTTGAGGCTTTTGCCGATTTTAAAGGCATTTTGCACATCCAGGTGTTTACTAATTGAAATAAAAATGAAGGCGGCATTTAGTTTCACTCGTTGAAGAAACTTGGTGTGGAGGAGCTCGATAAAACACGTCTACTCCATGCACACCTCAGCAGCGCCCCCCCCCCCCCCCTTGAGATCATGTTGACCGAGTTTTGTGGCAATTGGGTAAAAAACCTATGACAAGTATATCAAGTTCCAGAGCATGCACTTTTTACATAACTCTAAATAGCTGACTTCCTGTTGGGCGGAGCCTATGACATGCAATACTTGGATTGATGAGATCTATATGTGTACCGAGTTTCATACGTCTACGAGCAAGTATGTATGATATATAGCCCTCCATATTCCAGGGGGCGCTGTAGAGCCCCTGTGCCACGCCCGTGTATCAGTCTCTGCCCGGCCCTAATGGCCGCAGGTTCCAATGTGTGTGCCAATTTTCAAGACTTTTTAATCATGTTAAGGGCCCCAAAAGCCCCCGAGACGTTGGAAAATAATAATAATAATAATAATAATAATAATAAATAATCCTAAGGAAAACAATAGGCCTCTCGCCCTTTGGGCTTGAGCCTTAATAATAATAATAATAAGAATAAAAAATAATCCTAAGGAAAACAATAGGCCTCTCGCCCTTTAAAACCGCTCATCCATGAACATGATTTCTACCCGAGTCCTGTCGGATTGCATTAGCTGTGGGGATGAAGACGACCACTCCCATAATTCCACACTCAGTCTCTGTTGTCATCAAACTAAACCTTTGTTTGTTTGTTTTTTTGTTTTGAATACGTGCCTTCTAGCGGTAAAAAATTACATATTGTACCTTTAAGGTACATCATTCGTCACATCACTTGCTCTTTTTCTGTAAGTCGAAAATGGTCCACTGGAAGCTGGATATTTTACGTTAAAAAGTTTTAAATATGAATATTTTTCTTAAAACCGTTGAGTCAATTCAGAAGGCCTTTAACAAACTCATATTGAAAGGCCTGAGTGTCAGTACATTTTATTTTTGGGTGAAGTATTCCTTTTATATACAAATGTAGCCAACTTTTTTCAAGTCTTCAAAATAATAAACGTAATTTATAATGCATACTTTAAAAAGTGTATGCATGAAGCATCTACATTTACATAAAATCAAATGCATACATGTCAATATAAAGTTGGATTAGGGTTAGTGATTAGTTTTTTTTTGTTGTTGTTTTTTTTTTTTTACAAACTTGGTGCGTATTCTGATGAGCATGCATTGATGATAAACCTTTGATTCCTGATCACAATACTATATTTATACCTGTTTTTTCACTAGGTGTCTGATCATCACAACACTATCCTTGATGTGCCAGTGGGGATCTTATTCGGGGACACAGCCCCCCAACAGATCTTCAGCCCCCCAACTCCTTGCACTTGACTTCTTCTATTGGAATAATTCTTGAAGGCCAAGTGGTGATGGAAAAATGTGGGACCTCCCACAGGCCATCTGTCATCTCTTCGGTTTGATTTATGCACTAGACCTGAATTACCCAAAATCACTGACCAACACGTTTGATTTCATCCAGCATGTACTAATGACAATGGGATAGATTGCTCTCAAGCCTAGAGTTCAGTCTCTAGCAAACCAGCTTTTTGCTTAAGAAACGTCTCTCTGTGATACTTTAACACCACCCTTTGTATTGGGATTTATCCACCAATCAAATTACTCCATTATCCATTTATGAAAAATAAAAAGTATGTTTAAATATTTAAATGCACAGAGTTCTACAATTGATGTGCAGTATTTAAATTGGGATATTGTTACCATTGTTACACCTCTGTAGTTTGGTTGTGACCTGGTAATATTTTAATTACAGTATAGTTTGTACTGTAATGTTATGACATTTGGGCCAAAGACAAGTTCAGTATGCATTATTTTAGTTTGCCGTGTTTGCACAAAGCTTAAATGGTGAACTGTAGTAAGACTGTAGTTATGTTTAGCTTACATGTTCAGTACATTAACAATTGTGAGGCATAAAAAGTGTAAGTGCAAAGAGTCATACAAATGATGTAAGTGCACTAGTTAATGTTTTACTGTTTACATTTTTACTGTTGTTACCAACTTTACAGTGTGGTTGTGACCCAGTAATATTTCCACTACAGTTTGTACTGTAATACTGTGAAACTTTGGTGAAAGATACTGTTGAGTATGTTTTATTTTAGTTTGCTATGTTTGCACAAAGCTTAAACGGTCAAAACTAATTATGTTTACATTGACATAATTGTGATACATGATTGATGGGTAACACTTTATAATAACTGCACACTATTAATCATTACTTAAGCATTAGTCAACAGAAAATTCATAATTTATAAAGCATTAATAGACAGTAATAAGCAGTTTATAAATACAGATATAAATGCTTTATTCTTGATTTAAAACCATATCTATAATGTGTTTAATAATTGTATTTTCATACTTTATTCATGATCAATTTATCATTTCTCAATGAAGTATAGCATTATGTACAAACCAGTTATTTAGGAGTTGCCAGTGATTCATAAGATCACAAGAAATGTAGTAAATTCAGGTCAGTTAACGGTCAGTTAACTATTTATGTGAGCTCATTTAAAGTGAGGACTAGTCTGTTCCGTATTGCTCTGTGTAACTGGGAAATGTTTTAATATATAGTAGCACAGCACATGTAGAGCAGCTATTGCGTTCCATAAAAGAAGGGAACTCAGATAAAACACAGCTTTATTAGGGGTGTCTGTGTGTGGCTGGCTGGTGTGTGGCTTTTCTTCTCACTGCATCATCTCACACTTCTCTTTTTCTTTATCACAGGTAGACAACGTCTCCAGAATGCTGAGATACATCCAGCCAAGTGGGGATGAAGTCAGTTTAGTCCACTGAGACCAAGGACTACCTCACCCAACTCTGACACGCTGACCAGCCACCATACTGAACTACATCAAGAACATGATCTGGTTTGTTCAGTATCTGAAGACCCACCTCAACTTGGCTGCAGCAGATGCTGACTTCTACAGGAAGAGCCAAGCCTACATCGACCTCCTCGGTTCCCTCAGAAAGCCAGTGGCGAAGTCGAACAGCAAGGTCGCTTGTAAAACCAGGTCAGTTTCCATTTAGTTTTATTTCATGACTTCCTCCATGTTGATAGTACTTATGTGCTGGCTGTAAATCTGGGGTTATGTGATACAGACATATGTGTAATTCTTCGCTGTATTGCTGTCTTGTATGCCATTCTAGGTATGACCGGTTCCTTGAGGGTGAGATGAGGCTTCAGGAGTGCCAGGCAGTCCTCCGGAAGGCCAAGGCTGCTGAAAGGTGACCACGTGGCTTCATACGAAAAGACCATGTTCTGCTACTACTGTGAAGCAATCCTGATCCTCGGTCACTTCCAGAGGGAGGGAATAACAGCAAGTGATAAGACCTCAGTTTTTGTGGGGGCATCAGCCTAAACAGATTATATTAGGAGATTTCTCTGTGTTTTTTTATTTTTTCAGACAACAGAGTGGGATGAAAGAAAAAATTCTGGGGGAAAGGTGTGTGTGGCTGTCAGCGAACACAAGACTGCGACAATGCAGATCACTGTGTTTGCCCTGACAATGGAGGAGGGAGCAGTAAGTAAACTTTGTACAGGCTAAATTGCCTTACCATGAAATACAGTAACACCAGCAATGAACCAACAGATATTAACAGATTTTTTGCCTCTGCAGATCCTGGACACATACTACACCTGGATCCACCCTTACTGCATCCGGCCAGATGTAGGTCATGGAAACAGGTTATTTGTTTCTTCATCGGGCACAAAGATCAGGAGTGCAACCAATGACCTCTCTCGTCTGCACGCACGGTAAGTATTAACAGCAGTCCATAAATCCAAAAATATCTGTTGGATTAGCATTCAACTAATAATGTATTTGTGCATTTATTAAATGAATCAGCCTCTAGAATATATATAATTCAAGTTTTGGAGTTTCATCTGATATTTCTGCCCCATTTCAGCTACAATCTGCACTGTAAAAAATTTCTTGTTGTTTTTACAAAAACTTTTTGGCAGCTGTGGTTGCCAGAATAATTTTGTAAAAATACAGAAAACTGTAAACACATTTACGTCAAAAACTGTTAATTTTACAATATAAAGCTGTAATTTACAAACAAGAAAATGTGAATATAAACCAGTAAATTCAACAACACACAAAATTAAATCTGTTTTGTACCTTGAAAATACTGACAACCACCATAATAATAAAGATGGTACTGTATAAGAGAAAGCCACATGAAGTATCAAAGCTCATCACAAGTAGCTTCACCACAAGCAGAAGTATATATTAACTAGAGCCCGACCGATATATCGGCCGGCCGATATTATCGGCCGATATGAGCTAATTGCATTTAAATCGGCATCGGCGTTTATAACGGCCGATGAAACATGAGAAACAGTCTCATATTCTTCACTCATGTTATGAGTGTTGCATAGTTTGCCCACCAGAGGGCGGTCTGCAGCTCCAGAGTTGCAACAGCGCCAGAAATCCACAAAGAAGAAAGCGATCAGCCAAGCCACCCAGGTGAGTCTGTCGTTCGTCATGTGAAATGATTGTAGATTTAGTTCATACACTGTATATAAAAACGGTGTGGTAGTTCTAGTTAACGGTCCTATCATTATCACTTCTAAATATTCTGTAACATCACTTACAGCCGCTAATGCATTGCTATATTAGATTAGCCACA
The DNA here is from genome assembly GCF_023724105.1 of Carassius gibelio. Lineage (NCBI taxonomy): Eukaryota > Metazoa > Chordata > Actinopteri > Cypriniformes > Cyprinidae > Carassius > Carassius gibelio. The sequence continues at coordinate 26,326,870 of NC_068380.1, read as the reverse complement.
AAGCTAATACCATGTTTATCAGTGGAAGATCGCGAACGTTAATAAGAGGTCGAACTATAAAGTTAGCGTTTAGTGCTTATTCTATTGCGGTGTGTTTCCCACATAATGACCGCGTAATGGGCCTTTCACACAGGACGCGGTATGCACAGCGCTTGGCCGCTGGGTTTAGCGTTGCCCTTCAGATACAACGCGATTTGCCCTGCTCTGCGCTATGGCGTAGGCGGAGTTTTAAAAACTTTTAGCGGGAGCTCTTTCATAGTCTGTTGTTCCTCTTTTCGGTCAGCAGCAAACATGTATCTGTCCCGTTGTAAGAAGCGAGCGATAGCGCTAGTCCTGCTGATGAGAATTAAGAGAGAAGCAAGGAAGAAGAGGCTACCCTCAGGCCCAGGGAACAATTTGGTGAATTCAGGCTGGTTACGTTACTCTAACGCTAATATAGCTTCCTTTTTAGCAGGCCCCTTAAATGCTTGCTATTAACTTGTTTGAAGGTGGTTCTTCTCAAAATTGACAGCGGTGTGTTCATGGCACTAACGTTAACCATTTTGATTCAGACTGCACAAAGAGAAGAGGAGAAGATATACGGGTCCGTTGTGAATGTGTCTGTGAGAGCAAATGTAGTGTAGTTACAGTAACTACAGTAGGTGCGTCAGAAATGATTAAATCAGAGGGGACATGTAAATAAATGTGAGCTGAACAAGCGCTTTTTTCTTTTCTTTTTTTTTCTTACATATTGTTTCAAAGCAGCTTTACAGACATAACAGGAAAATGTTGAAATAATATTGTTAAATATAAAGAGGTTAATACCTATTGCTTGACAAATAAAAAAATATATATATATTTCTCATTTTTGCCTATGTAGGAGATCCCTGTTTATTATTATTATAATTCTAATGATGACATGAGTAATGATACATGGTGATATTATTAATACACATGCTTATTCTTTCTATGTCTCTCTTTCTGCCCTACAGATGGCTGAAAAAGGTGAATGATGTAGCAGCAAAAGTGTGGGACTACTTCTGCAAATACTTTAACTTTAACTTTAGTATTATAATTTATTTACAGTACACACACAGACTGTTAAAATCAGCTTCAACTGGAAGAAAGTAAAAGTGTTAAATGTTTAAAATCAGACTGTTTTTTGATCGTTAAAAAATATATACTTTTGATGTGCAATTGTTTAGTGATTGAGACCGTAATCTAAGGCTTTTTTTTTACATAAATCCCTTCTGGAAAATGGTTTATACAGCCCACATACATAGAACAGGCAGATATTTTGCCATTGAATGTTATGTAAGTGCAGCTTATAGGAAATGGGTCTAATATCCAGTTTATTTTCAAAATCAAAATATCGGCTTATAAATCGGCTCTTTTCGAGTTAATATCGGCATCGGCCCCCAAAAATCCATATCGGTCGGGCTCTAATATTAACATATAGAAGGTGCACATTTATGGAAACACAAAACACCATCATGGTAACACACGTGATACTTAAATAATGCAAAAAACTTTCATTAAGCAACAGAAGATGTAACATGAAGCTCAAATGTACATAACTGATAACAAGAACTATTTAAAAACATGATTATTTAAACAAAATACTTTCAAACGTGGAGTGTCACGCAGGGAATTCTGGGAATATCAGTTTACAGTTTTAGACTGTAAATTATACATTGATTTGTTCTTTTTTTACTTCTAAAAGCTGTATAATTAACAGAATTTTACTGTAAATTTACATTAAATGCTTTGTTAGATCTTTTACAGTTTTCCCCTGTATATAGTACGGGAACTTACTGTTAACCTATTATCAGTTTTTTTCCGTAGCGTTTTTACAAAATTTTACAGTTAAAATTACACTTATTTTTTACAGTGTGCCCAATATCAAAAGCCAGCAGATACGCAGGACCGTTGAGACAGAAGTGGCTGCAAACTTCACAGAGGAGCAGAAGGCATCGGTCACACACTACATGGCCCATTCGACGGCAGTGGGAAATCAACACTACAGAATGGTCTCCGAAGAGGGCAGATTTGCTGCTGAATCATAGGCCTGGCTCTCTCTTCAACATGATCACATTTACTTCAGTGATAATATATAACCTAGATTCAGGCTTTTCACTGGAGACTAACATTGTTAATTTTGAAACTTGTGGCGCCTCTCAGGGTACTGTTGAGTTAGGCCTAAATTTGTTGTCAAGAACAGACCACAGTTTAGCAAGATCTATGTGCCATTCATAGTTTTTTAACAAATTTTTTATGTAGATATGTTGGAAATTCTATTCTGTAATTTATATGCCCTTACATTTCTGGGTGATCCCAGGATAAAATTCTCCCCTGGAGATTTATTATTAACCTGGTTTTTGGGTGATCCCTAGATAAAATTCTCCCCAGGTGACCTGATCTCACCGAAGAGGGCAGATTTGCTGCTGACTCATAGGCCTGGGTAAAATGTAATTATTTATTTTATGTTTTTATTGCACTTCCTGTGTATGTAAATATATATTTGCTCCATTTCATATGTAGCACATAATTAAAATTGTTGAGCCAGGACTTGTGGGGCAGAGGAAATTTTACTCCGTAATTTATAGTTTTAAAGCACTGGCCTTGCATTTCTGGGTGATCCCAGGATAAAATTTAAATCCCCCGGTGATTTATTGTTAACCTGATTTTACCGAAGAGGGCAGATTTGCTGCTGACTCATAGGCCTGGATAAAATGTATTTATATTTTATGTTGTTATTGCACTACCCGTGTATGTAAATATTAATTTGTTCCTTTTCATATGTAGCACATAATTAGTATCATGTTTGAAAAATTTTCTACAACCTAATTGGTCGATCTGTTGGACAACATCGCTACACAAGTGGAGCTCTCTGACTGAAAAAGATCTGACCAAGCAGATTCTGGAGCTCTCTAAGGAGCTGAACAGAGGGACACTATGTCCGATTGTGACCTTTTTGGGCTAATGAAGCAGATGATGGTGAGATGAATATAGGCATCGAATAAATAAAAAAAACCTGGGGAAATGCTCTGGCCTCCTGAATACAGACAGCCGGGACCTGCGGAGAGAAAAGCAGTGCAACCACGCTGTCATTGCTTAATTTTTGTTCTTGTTTAAGGTTCTGGGGTTGACATATTCTTTTAACTGCTGCTATTTAAATTTCTTTCTTTTTTCAGTCTCTGCCAGTTCATCAGTTTTGTTCTTGTTGTCATTCTATTTATTGTTAATTTTTAAGCTGTGCTTTGTTGTTTATAGTTCCTTCGTGTTGCCAGAATAAAATGTGCTACAGATGTTCTCTCTTTTTTTAATTGACAGCCGAGATTGAGGGGGATGTGATTGTGAGGGATGGATGTTATATTGCGAGAAAATTCTTGGACCCGGAGCAAGATGTGCGAGAACAGAGGGGCAAAAGCTTTTGCCTAAAAGAACGGACGTCATGAAGGCAAAGCAGGGCTTTGGAGGCTGTGATGATGATGGATGGCCTAACCCTTTCATTAATTGCAAAGATTTTTTAATTTAAAAAAAAAAACATGAAAATATAGTTAGTACAAGAGATTAGTTCAATAGGGTCATAGTAACCGTAAACGATGCCGACCCGCGATCCTGCAGCGTTATTCCCATGACCCGCCGGGCAGCGTGCGGGAAACCATGAGTCTTTGGGTTTGGGGGAGTATGGTTGCAAAGCTGAAACTTAAAGGAATTGACGGAAGGGCACCACCAGGAGTGGACCCTGCGGCTTAATTTGACTCAACACGGGAAACCTCACCCGGCCCGGACACGGAAAGGATTGACAGATTGATAGCTCTTTCTCGATTCTGTGGGTGGTGGTGCATGGCTGTTCTTAGTTGGTGGAGCGATTTGTCTGGTTCTTTCCGATAACGAACGAGACTCCGGCTTGTTAAATAGTCACGCGGCCCCATGCGGTCAGCGTTAAACTTCTTAGAGGGACAAGTGGCGTTCAGCCACGCGAGATGGAGCAATAACAGGTCTGTGATGCCCTTAGATGTCCGGGGCTGCACGTGCGCCACAATGGGGGGATCAGCGTGTGTCTACTCTGCGCCGAGAGGCTCGGGTAACCTGCTGAACCCTGCTTGTGATCGGGACTGGGGATTGAAACTATTTCCCATCAACGAGGAATTCCCAGTAAGCGCAGGTCATAAGCTCCCGTTAAATAAGTCCCTGCCCTTTGTACACACCGCCCGTCGCTACTACTGATTGGATGGTAGGTCAATTTGTAGCCCTGAATTCCCCCTTTCCATCAAACCCAAACACATTAATTTAGTCCAAAAGGAAAGTTAATAATAATCATTACAATAAACCCAATTCAGCCAGTATTTTCGGCGTTTAGCTTAGAATGACCTCGAGAGAAGGCCTACTTGACCCCTGTTGTCTTAAACTGCACAACACGAGCTTTCCAGTGATATGAGACACATTCTGATTGGATTTTGTTTTAATGAACAGTAAATAAATCCGTACAGGCATCTCAATTAAACAGCTGCCGCTGTGCAAAGGCCCTGATACAGACTCAACTGTAAATCTCCTCTTCCACTTTCTGAACAAGACACAGTAAATGTTAAGCTTTAATTTGAACAAAATATGTGAAGATAGCTTAAGATTTGTCTCATAGACAAATATTTTGGTGAGAATAGGTCCACAACAAAGCTCTGAATGACCTCAACAAGGCCTACTTTACCCCTGATCTCTCGAACTGCGAACAACACACAACACTGAGGTTGGACTCATTTGAAACTGCACAACACGACTTTTCCAGTGATATGAGACACATTCTGATTGGATTTTTTTTTTTAACGAACAGTAAATAAATCCATACAACCATCTGAATCAAACAGCTGCCATTTTTCTCTACAAGTTTTTTTTTATTTGAATCTCCAGTAACATTATTTATTATAGCTCTAATTTTTTGACAAAAAGTTTCACTGTTTAGAAGACTTGAGTTAAATTTCCAGTACCCTTTTGGCCTTTGATCTGTGTTAGCAGGTTTAAGAATAAGTTTAACCATACAGTGGTCAGTTAAAGGTGCAGAAGAAACTGTAGTGCTTGGCTCCAGACAAGATCTAAATTCAGAGACCAGCCAGAAATCTAATCTAGATTTCACTGAACCATCAATCAAATGAAGGCTTGGACACAAGGGTTTTTAGTCCACCATACATCTATTAAATTAAACACACTACAAAAGTTAAGCAATATGGCATTGTAATGATGTCTTGTATATTTTGAGGGAGATCTATCAAGCCAATTATCTATTACCATATTAAAGTCACCTCCGAAAATAAAGTTTTCAGTTGGATACCTTTTACCTAAATCCTTTACAACTCTTATAACATCATCAATCAATATTTTTGTAATGATAAAACCTTTGTAATCATCGGGAAGAAGGAGGCGGGAACCGGCGCACAATCAAAACATCATTTTAATATTGAAAATAAACACAAAACAGCGCACCAGCCCCTCACGGCCGACTTGTGCGCACAAAATAAAAAGCAAAACATAAAATATGGCCCAGGCCTGGTCCTCTCTCGTCCTTCACGGTCGTCGCTCCAGTTTTATATACTTCCATCTCCTACGTGGGACTCGAGACAGGTGGTGGGTTGCAGGTGTAGCTCATCTCCAATCACTACACCTGGCCTCACTCCTTGTACCCACGTTTCTCGGCCCCGCCCCACTCGTCACATACCCCCATCGCCCCTCGCAGGCCGGGGGGGTACCCTCGAGACTGCGCTCTACTCCCCCCCCCCCCCTTCCCTCCGGTGGGGGACCGCTTACAGGGACCTGCAGGAACCTGGGGGTAGGACAGACGAGGCGAGAGAAAAGGAGATGGAAGGAGGAGCGACAGGGACGAGAGAGGGGAGAGAGGAAAAAAAAAAAATTCCGGTTCCCAGACGCACTGCTGCTTTTCCCACGTCTCTCGGCCCCGCCCCACTCGTCACAATTTTGTTTTGGTTTTGATTATTATATCCATATATATTTCCCAGAATCAAAAAACGATCCTCTATTTCAAAAACGCATATTATCCAATGACCACAACTGTCCCTGGCAGTGGTTTTCCAAGGAAATTGTTTAAAAGTATAGCAATACCTGCTGACCTATTAGAACCATGAAAAAAAAGTATTTTATCTCCACCCTGGTTTGACCATAATTTTTCATCGATTTCAACAGAATGAGTTTCTTGGAGAAGCATTGTGCCTTTTCCTTTTTTACAAAAAAGGAATACTGATTTCCTTTTAACAAAATCTCTTAGACCCCTAGTGTTAAGTGAAAGCGGTTCCTGCTCATTAAAGAAAATGTCTGGGGAAAGGGAACATTGGGTAGATGATGTCAGGCAGTGGCCAAAACTTACTGATAAAAGCAATTTATTGACGTAATAATGTAAAAATATGTAAGGTAATGCAATTAAGAAGTGCATTAATTGATGACAACAATAAAACCTAATGCTGTCATTACTAGCTGTGTTGCTATATGTTCACAACCTTCAAATAACTATTAGGCCATCCTTAAAAATATTCTTGTTTGCCAATAACCCGACCGACCCAATTCATTATTTTTTCCCCTTTTAGTCCGACCGACTTGCCAATTGTAATTGCGTTAAGACCCACAGATTTTTTGTTTACTCTTCAAACAACTAATACAAATGCAATAAAATGTGAGACACACGCAATTGATGATTTTCAGACGCTCTCACGCCACACATCCATTTTCTCATGCACAGAAAAATCACAGAGCAAAGAGGACACAGAGACTGACAGACAAGACCGAGCAGGATACTTATGATAGAAAAAAAAATCTAATCTCTCAGATTCTGTCAATTTTATTACGAAATTCAAACAATAAATGCTTCTCCGCTCGACCAGGAAATCTGTGTATTCCGTATGGCCGTAAACATGGGCGGTCAATGTGCAACAAAGGTTCGTGAATTTCACAAACTGTTTTATTCCAGGCCTGTAGTTTTGTGCTGTTGTTAAAACAGCCAACCACATAACACGCTCTTCCCGGCATCAATGGACAAAATAACTTTTCGTACAGCTAACATCTGCTACAGCCGCCTACGGGACCAACACGCTAATTCTGCTACTTCCTTAGCAGCAAGGCACGCAGTAATGGCGGCTCTGCTTTACTTCCGTGTTTCGCCGGATTACTGTATAAAGTCTGAGGTATAAATCTCAATCTGTTACTTGAGAGGAAAATGACATGCTTTTGTCCAAAGCTCTGTCTTATCCAGAGTAACCCTGTTACCGTTGATGTAGCCCACATGTCCTCTGTAGTACACATTCTGGCCTGCCGCCCTGGCCTACTCCATCTTCGGCCATGCAGCTGCACGAGCCTCCCTGTCAGCTTTGCAAAAGTCTTGCTTGAAATGAATCCCCAGATCTTTGCAAACCTTAGAGTTTTTGGATAGTTTCCAGATGGCGTCACGGTGAAATCTCATGGTGAACTGGATAATAACCTGACGGTCTCTCCCCTCTTATTTTCTCCCGATGCAGTGCACAGTATCAACTACCAAATCCATCGATGTGTCCCACTGCGGCCCTAATCTAGAAGTTATACTCTTGACAATGTCTCTGGTGTTTTCATTGAATTTTTCTTTCAAACCATGTATTTTAAGGTTCCATCGTCTCTTGTAACGCTCCATCTCCGTGTCTTTATCTTTCAGCTCCTCGTTGTCCTTTACAAGATGGGGCATTTCTTTTTCTATCGCTTGAATCTTGAGCTTGCACTCTTTAATCTCAGTGACATTCAGCTCCACTAGTCTGGTAGCATTAGCCACCATGACAGAGTTTTCTCTCAGCTGGTCGCCGAAGCAGGGGCGGATCTACCGGGGTGGCATAGGGTGGCAAATGCCACCCTAAATGAAAGCCTTGCCACCCCTGCTGCCATCCCAGTTGGCAGCAACGAATTAAAAATTATGGCCAATTTGAAAATTTACGAGCGCGAACTTCCAATGTCCGACTGCAGTGAACGCAGCAGCACGAGAGCACGCCAGAGTCGCAAGAGACAATAGAGTCAGACAGTATGCAAGAGACTGGTTTGTTTGGAAAACTTTCTCAGTGCGCGCGAAGCGAGGGAACCATGAGACACAGGAGGAAAGAGGTAAATATGGATTATCTATCTATCAAGAAATTAAGCTTTAATAAAAGCACAGACTTTGAGATGATAAATTACTAACGCTACAGTAGTCTACTAGGCTACGTGATACGTTAACAACTTTTAAAAAGCGTGAGGATGAGTAACAACTTCGTTTTGTGTCAGAACTTTGACACTTTCATTCATAAATTCACCCCGTCTGTGTTTGCAAAGCGACAGGGATTGAATCGCGGAATTCAGTCACAAATGGAAATTGCTGAACGTCACGGAATTCAGCCATTTTTTTATGAATAGGGCTTGGGCGCCGCGTTGCATTCTGGGACGTCGTGGTCCTGCTGGCAGCCTCTCGAATGTAAACATACATCAAGATGAATGAGCAGAAGCAGAGTTAGGAGAAAGAGAAAAGATAGTAAAATCGTGAAAAGATTATGGGATTTATAGGGATACGCTAAATATGGATGCCAGGGACCAGTATGTGGACAAAATCGTTACTATTAACGGTTTGGATCCATATGAAATTCCCAACAAATAGTGGAGTACCGACGGAGACTTGCTGTCGCACTTTTGCATAATAGATATCTTCGGCTAACTTGTTTGTTTTGTGAGCGCCTACACTTCAGAATAGTTCTGAAGCTACAAGTCATTGAATTCTCATGTACAGTTCACAAATGGATGGGTATTTTCCTGTAAAATATCCCGTTAGCTCTTCAATCGGACCTGTCAAGTCTCTGTGTTGTTGTCCTGTTGCTACTCCTTGTCCTTCCAGCGAAACAGCTGTTTTCAAAGCATCGTTTTGCTTACTTGAAAGCAACCTTAGCGTGATGTTGGGCTTTTTAAGATAGCGTGGTTTTTGTGAGAGCACGATTTCACGCCAATCTGTAACTAAAGTCATGTTAGACCTAGCTTCACAAATCGCTTAAAGTTAGTTAATGCAGCAGTTTTGTAGTTCGAATTTTTTTATGTCAGCAGAGGGATAGGAACAAAAAGATGAATGTTGAAATTTCCCGTATTTTGGATGAGTAACCCAAGAAATTTCCATTATGTTCAATGTTGACTTAAGCTATATAAATGAATATTCAGATGTTATGGTCTCCGTCGCGCCTCCAAGCAGGAAAGCGGTGTAAAGTTAATCCATTTTCATTTTATTTTCCCCATGGCGATTATATGTTGCGCTATTTACACCCCACAATACAGCAACGCTTTACCATGGTTGAAATAGATTTTTAATTAATCAAATTAAGATACACGGATGAGAGGGAGTACGTCTAAACACTGCGCAGTAGCCCGAGTAGGAGTAAAGGAGGCTGTCAATGTGGTGGCCACGCCAAGTAATGACGTCACGACGCCCAAGCCCTATAAATCCAAAGTAGAGCTGTACAGCTCCATTCTTATTCTTATTAGTTATGCAGGTGTTGTGTCTTCACATTAAAAAGAATCCATTTCAGGGTATCCGTTTACTTGACAAAGAAATAAAATGTTCACAGCTTGCAGATGATACAACTATTTTTTTAAGAAGTAACAGAGAAATAGATGCAGCACTTAGGTGTTTAGATATGTTTTCATCAGTTTCAGGTTTAACTGTAAATATTAATAAATGCGAACTGTTTCCACTGAAAGATATATCTGATGGTGTGGTGGAATTGTGTGGTATACCAGTTAAAACCCAGGTTTCTTATTTGGGAATCAAAATTTGTAAAAATCAGAAGGAAAGAATTGATTTAAATTATCTTCCATTGATTGATAAAATACAAAATAAATTTAATTCTTGGTTAATTAGAGATTTATCTTTGAATGGTAGAATATTACTATCAAAAGCTGAAGGACTGTCAAGATTATCTTATACAGCAATGGTTTTAGATACTCCAAAGTCATGTATTAGTCAGGTAAATAAGAAAATGTATAACTTTATTTGGAAGAATAAACTACATTATTTAAATAGAGACATTCTAGGTAATTTATTTAATCAAGGTGGTTTAAATGCTATTGACTTTGGAGTATCTAATGTTGTCTTTAAAATTAAATGGATTCAAAATTGTATTAAATCTAATAATCAATTATGGTATTACATCCCAAATTTAGTTTTTGACAAAATTGACGGTATTAATTTTCTCCTCAATTGTAACTTTGATATCAATAAAATTCCCCTTAAGCTGTCTAACTTTCATAGACAAGCTCTATTATCTTGGTTGTTGGTGTACAAACACAATTTCTCTCCCCACAGGTGTTTGATTTGGAACAATAAAGATATTAAATATAAGAATAAGACACTTTTTTTCGATTATTGGTTCAGAAATAATATTATATTGGTGACACAGTTGTTTCGTCCTGATGGTGTTTTACTTTCATATGGAGAATTTTTAGATAAGTTTAAACTTCCAATTTCTGCAAAGGATTATGCAGTGGTCTTTGATGCTATACCTTCTGGTCTTCTTCAGTTGATGCGAGCTGCTGATGCTTTTGATTTGAACATAACTAATGACTTAAATGTAAAGTTAGATGGTATAAGTATTCTTGATAAAAAATGCAATAATAATTTTCTTAGACAGATTTGTCGGCCATTTAGAATACCCCCAGCTAAAAGTTTTTGGAATTCTCGCTTTAAGGACATTAATTGGGAGGAGGCTTTTATAATCTCCAGGAGATACTGTGTCATCAATAAGATTCGCGAGGTTTCATTTAAAATTATTCATTGTATTTATCCAGTAAATGAGGTTATTAAAAGATTTAAGAAGGATATTGATTTGAAATGTGTCTTTTGTAATTTGAATGATGAAAGTATATGTCATCTTTTTTTGATTGTATTTGTACTAAATTATTCTGGTATGATTTTAGGATCTTCTTTGAAGAGATTTCAGGAATTGACATTACTTTAGAAGAAAAGAATGTTTTATTTTATTATGATAAGCCTTTAGAGAATACATTCTATTTTGTTATTAATTTGTTTATTATATTAGCGAAATATCACATTCATAAATGTCGATGGTCAAAGAGTACACCTAATTTTTTACAATTTAAATTTGAGTTACGTCAGTATCTTAAAGTGATGGAATGTGTAAGGAACTCCAAAGCAAAAAAGACTATAGATTGTTGTAAAGCCTTGAAACGTTATCCTTTTTAAGGACTTTTGTATACTTATTTTGTAGTTGGAGATATGGATTTGTTTTTAATACCCCTCTGTATATAGTTCTTATTTTTGTTTGTTGATTTATTTAGTATTTACCTTTTCTTTTTTTTTTTCACAATTATTGTCAGGTTGAATATACAGTATTTATATTTTTGCTTTTATTGTTCATTTGTATGTGAATTGTCACTAAATAAAGCATAAAAAAAAAAAATAAAAAAAAAAAAAAGTAGAGCTGTACATTTAATCAAGTCTCGATATGGACTAGTGTCTGTGAATATTAAAGGTGTTCAGTACAGTCGCTCCCTACCAAGGGGCAAGGAACTCGACCGGAAGTTGAAGTCGGGTGGGGGCTGCCATCTTTTAGCAGAACTTCACTTGCGTTAGCATTCCCATTGACTCCCATTCATTTTGGCGTCACTTTGACAGCGAATAACTTTAAATCTGAGGCGTTTAAAGACTCTGTTTGTCCATTATTTATTTCTAAAGATACACGACAATGTATAAAGGGCTCCATTACCTTCTATGTTACATTATGGCCCCGTATAAACAGTTTTTGTAAAAAATAGGCTAACGATTGCGTCATAACCACTCGGCTCTCTGTCGCATTACCGTACAGACAGGAGGAGAAGCTCGCAGGCAATTAACTTAATATGGCGTACTGGCGTTACATTTTAAAATACTATACAAAATAATTAATCAGAATACTTACTCCTGCTCACTCACGACAAAGAACTCCCCGCTCAAGCTCGCCGTCTCTGCAAGATTAACGATGGCAGTTTGCACACACAGCTACTAGAAGATTTACATCTGGCAGACAGGTTGCTGACGTCATCAAGCTTCGTTTGAGTCTGCGCGTCAGAAACGGAAGTGCTAAAAAACGCTAAAACTGGGCTTCATTTGTCTCAATTGAATTCCAATGGGGTCGCTGTGTCCATTTCTTTTACTGTCTATGCTCCCTACACGCACCATCCCAGTTGCTCAAAAAAAAAAAAAAAAAAAAAAACCTTCTGCCATTCTCCATCCGCGCTCGCGACCGCTCGCCCTTCATGTTTGCGGCTGAATATTCAGAATTGATGGATGAACATCTATGCCCGGATGACATCCGTAATCCGTGTCAGAGAAAAGAAAACTAAAGAAAGTAAGAAAAAAAAAAAAAAAAAACAGGCATAAAATTGGCATGGACGTTCGAGTCTCAAATTTAGGGACCGTCTCTAAAGTTACATGCGTTATTATCATAGACTGTAAAAAAATATTATTATACACTTTTCTAACGTCAGTAGCATTTGAGGAGAATGACTTACAGTCATAAAAACAACTGTAATTGTTCATTTAGGTGTCAGCTATAATGCACAATTGAATTGAATGTTTGATATTTATTAAAATAAACTGTAAATCATGTAAATCATGCTACTTTTTCACATGGGCTCAAACGCAAATTTGAAGCTCAAAAGCATTTGAGGAGAAAGACTTGCAGTCATAAAACAATTGTAATGTGTTCATTTAGGTGCCAGCTACAATGCACACCTTATACATTTTTAATATATATATTAAAATAAATTATAAATCAATTAGGTAAAAACAAGGTCCGTTAATCACTTCCAGGCACATTCCTGTGAATTTTTTTTTTCAGGTTCCCTTACGAAAATTAACCATGGTTTTAACAATAACACCCCAAATCATCCTTCTTGTTGAAAATTAACCATGGTTTTGTTACTTCAAATAATAATTTACAAAGAAGTATTAATATACTGTAATATTTTTTTTTTGATGTTGTTGTTGCTATAAAAACAGACCTAAGCCATCAATAGCCTTTAAAATGACTTAAAATGCATTACATAAAAAAACAATGAGGCAATAATTATTGGTTAATAATAACACTGTTAAAATACATAATATAGGCAAATACAAAATAAACAATTTATGTACATGTTATTACAAATGCTTGCAAAGGGAGCCAAATGCCATGTAATTGCTGCTGTTACACTTACAGGACAATCAAACCCTTGATTAGGCTACTGACCAAACATTTCATTCAAATATTCACTTCATCTTTCATTTTTGGCCACCTTGTTGCTATAGTTGACACAGCCTTTATAATTTCTTCAACAAAAAACGTGCATATCACAACCCTTACAAAAAGAAACCATGGTTTTATCATAGTAAAACTGCTTAATGTCCTTTTGCATGATTTCTTTATGCTTGAGACTATAAAATAAATTAGTCATAATAAAGTTGTAGCCATAGGTAAACATCAATAGCTACAATTGTAATTTGTAAATAATACAATTTATTCATTTAACATTCTTTTTTCACCCCTATAGTAGGTGTTTTTTTCCATCATCATATTTGAGGAATGGGGGCACAACAATACAGTCCAGTATAGGAAACCTGTTTGGCCAGCAGCGGCCCTGAAGGTGTTGTTATACAAGTCTCTGGGAATGTGTGCTCTAACACACACACACACACACACTGAAGCACGCATGGTGTTTTCAGCTCTTCTCTATATTGACGCATGATGTAGGCTACACATTTGCATGCAAGCGCGCTATGAGAGAATTTCACCATTTCATTTGATTATAAAACTATCACCATTCATTCGTATTGTATACAAAGACGGACAGAAAGGGCATGACAACCTGTCAAAATAAAATTTCGGTATAACTTGAAGAAATTCAAACAGAAATATATTACTATTGCACAGTAGAATATGCTATACGTCAAGTAGGCTGTAACAATAAAACCTTCCTGTTCATCGGGAAGAAGGAGGCGGGAACCGGCGCACAATCAAAATGAACTTTAATGACACAAAATAAACACAAAACACAAAATAAAAAGCAAACATAAAATAATGTCCCAGGCCTGGTCATCTCTCGTCCTTCACTATAGTCGCTCCAGTTTTATATCCTTCCATCTCCTACGTGGGACTCGATACCGACGGTGGGGCTCAGTTGCAGCTCATCTCCAATCACTACACCTGGCCTCACTCCTCGTTCCCACACCTCTCGGCCCCGCCCCACTCACCACATAGGCCTATAAGCTAATAATAATAGTTTATGACAAAAATCATTAGAATATTAAAAGATATAAGTAAAGATCATGTTCAATGAAGATATTTATTAAATGTCCTACTTGAAATATATTAAAACTTAATTTTTGATTAGTAATATGTAATGCTATTGCCTTTCGGGGGAGGCACAAATGGCTGCACAGCAGTTGCCTCCTGGTCTTCGATAATCTCCATCCTTCAGCATCCTCAACAGCAGCAGCACTTCAGATCGCTGGAGCTGGAGGAAAATGGCCGGCCCTTCGTGATGGCTCAGCAGCTCCGGGATGCGTGCCACAAATGGCTGTTGGCCGGGGAAGTGACGTGAACCAAATCATCGATCGTGTGGTGCTGGAAAAGTTCATCTCTCTGTTACCAACGACCCCCGCACCACTAGGGTGGAGGGGAAGTCGTGCTAGTCACTAAGAAATAGTAAGTAGTTAGTTACTTTATTAAAAAAGTAACTCAATTACTGGTTGATTACTTACACCAAAAAGTAATGCAAATTAGGTGGTCTCCCTTTCCTAGTGATCTGTTATTGTAATCTTGCTAGAATCCCTTCTTGCTAGAAAGTGTGTTTAGAAGAGATAATAAAGGCACAAACCGAGAACAGATTTTGGAGAACAAATATTATGTGTTCAAATAGTAAACAACAAAAAAAAGCTATTATTTGGACAATTATTATATTCTAATTATAAGGATCATAATTTTGTACTCAATAACAATTGATATTTTAAACCAAGGGACATTCTCTCTTTCTGGGCAACAGATTAGTACTCTGAGGTAATAATGAAGTATATGGAGATGTTTAATACGCTAGTTAACCTTAAGGAGTAATACTGGACTTCATAGGACTGGGCTTGCTTGTTTTTGGCAGAACTGGATGTTATCAAGCCCGAGGCAATGTCTGCTACTGAACTAGCAAAATACGTACCATTGAAATTAACAGGATAAAAAGTTGTTACAGATATATTATCATGGAACTGTTCAGTCTATTATTGCTTTTGATTTTCACTTCACTTTAATCCAACGAGACAGATGTGCGAATGAAATATTGAAGCCATAAACCTATTTATAAAAATGATTACATTACAATCAAGGCATACACGGACCAACTGTCTTGTCCATGTTCTCTCACTTGAATCCTGTTGAGTCTTGAGTCTCATGACCTTCTGCAAGCCCCGCCTTGTTCATGCAGTGATTGACGTGGCAGGAGAGGGCGGAAACGTGATCGGCTCAGAATTTTCAATGTGCATATTGAATTTTGCTACATTCATTGCGGGACACTGAATGAAAATGCCACCATAAGTGTATTTTCATTTCCATTTTGCACCAAATGTTGCACAAATGTATTGGAGAAATGCATTGCCATTTTACATATTGCATTGTCATTTTGCATATTACATTCCAAATTGAATATTGCTACCCATATGCTTCCATACAAAAGGGACATTAATGACATCACATTCTTAACACATAAACATTAATATGGAGCTGTTTCCCCCTTGATAGCTATAACAGCTTTTTGTCTATTTATCTCGTAGAGCATTTGTGAGGACAGTCACTGATGTTGGATCGGAAGGCCTGTGCTGTGCTGATATTAATGACAATGAAACTTTGGAACTCTTCAGCTATTGAATCAAGAGAGCATTGGCCATTGAGTATTTGTCTTTTACAAACCATGCGCCTCTGCACCTGATGATCCTGCTCTATGACTTCAAGCTGCTGTTCCAAAATGCTGCCACTTATATATAATAATTCAATAATTCAGCTGCCTGTGGACTATCTAGCAGCATAGAAAATTCACTGATATATTGAGAAGGTGGCTTCCCATCATAGTACCACACTTGAATTCACTAAGCTCTTAAGAATAATTTTTTTCCACAAATGTTTTTGTCTGATTAAAACACTTAAATTCAGTAATTAAAAGGTGTGTCCCAATGTTTTTGTCCATATAGTGTTTTGACCTCGAGTTTGTTAAAAAAACGCATTAAAAAAAACAGATGAACTGTGTTTCTGTGTTCTAATTTGCTCAGAGAAGACAAAGTGCGATCAATATCATTGCATAGCATATTTACTTCGCAATAACAAAACAAAAGTTGTGATCCAAGTAAAGCAGATCCAATTGAAAAGGTAAATCGAAAAACAAAGAAGCAGACAGCATACATTGCCAGAGAGAAGTCTTCTATTTCATCTGATGATCTATTTATTTTAATAAAGAATTACAAAATGTCAAAAAATATATGAAATGTATGCACAAATGAATAGCTTAAAAATGTGATCAAAAAGATTCAATTGGAAAATATTTTTTTTTATGAAATAGCAACAGTGGTTTTCGGAGTGGCTAAAATATTAATATCTTATTCGTAAGTAATTTTGGGACACATGGGATGGGAAATCTTATTTGCACTTGTTTTCTCAACATTCCTATTTTATACATAAATTAAATAAGCAACTTGGATTGAAACTTTGACTTCTGTGCCTTATTTAATCATAAAAGAGATCAGAGTTCAAATCTAAATTTTGTCATTAATAACTCACCCTCATGTCATTCCAAACCCGTGAGACCTCCGTTTATCTTTGAAACACAGTTTAAGATATTTTAGATTTAGTCCGAGAGCTCTCAGTCCCTCCATTGAAGCTGTGTGTACGGTATACTGTCCATGTCCAGAAAGGTAAGAAAAACATCAAAGTAGTCCATGTGACATCAGAGGGTCAGTTAGAATATTTTGTAGCATCGAAAATACATTTCGGTCTAAAAATAGCAAAAACTACGACTTTATTAGTATTTTACACGACTACTTAGATGATGTTTTTCTTACCTTTCTGGACATTAGTGATGTGTCATTCGTGAACAAATCGTTCTTTTTGAATGAATCTTTTAGGTGAACGAATCATTCTCGATCACGTAATCCACTGACTCATATTTCTCGTTCAGTGAAGTTCCTCCCTCCACAGCAGCGCGGCACTATAAGCAGCACATGCGCAGCTCATTGAACCGGTTAACAACCATTTCATCCTGTCAAAGAATTACTCAACCTTGAGCCAATAGCCTTCAAGTATTAGATGTGACAGAGCATGTGATTTGTTGAATGTAGTGAACGAATATGCCCTTCAATTAACTAGTTTCATATGAGTCTGAACGAGATCTAGAGATCTTATCGTTCGTGAATGAAATGACTGAACTGATACCCATGTCGTTCGTGAATGAGTTGAATGATTTAGTACATCTCGTTCCTGAATGAAATGACTGAACTGGCACACGCCGTTCGTGAATGAGTTGAATGAACGGATACGTCGTTCGTGAATGAAATAAATGAGAGTAAACCGGTTTAGTCTGCCATTTAGCATGTCAGTCTCGCAAAATGCAAAGCACAGCTACATGTACTGTGCACATAAGCTTGTTTTGATATTTAGCATACAGAATTCCACGTTTAATCCCGGATTTATGAATGTGAATATATGATATACAACCTATCTGACCAAACAATTAAAATGCTAATTAGGCAAGAAAACCTTGTGCTTTGTTCATCTGAACAAGTTAATTAGACTTTATATATTGAATGCGATTATGCACACATTTTAATAAAGCCAGATCAGTTTTTGTAACAAGTGAATACGTTCGTTGACTTAAGACATAACACATAATACACTCTTTTTGCCACCTGCTGGCTTATTTTGTGTAATATAAAGAAATGAAAACTGAACGAATCAATGAACGATTCTGAACAAATCATTTTTGGTGAATGAACTGAAAATGAACGAATCTCTTGAAAGAATCATAATTTCCACTACTACTGAACATGGACAGTAGACCGTACACACAGCTTCAATGGAGGGACTGAGAGCTCTCGGACTATATCTTAAAAAATATCTTAAACTGTGTTTCCGAAGATAAACGGAGGTCTCACGGGTTTGGAACGACATGAGGGTTATTAATGACATAATTTTTATTTTTCGGTGAACTATCCCTTTAAATGTTTTAAAAAATGCATTCAAATATAAACAGGATTAGGGTAAAATAGATGTCAACATGGTCACTATCAACGCGTTTGTGTGTGTGTGTGCGCGCATGTGTGTGTGTTTGGTGTAGCACATCACCTGTGGAATCAAGTGTTTCTACAAAAGGTGTGCTAAGACTGGCTCCGCCCCCACCAAGCAGTCGACTGTCTGATTAATCAAGAGGGGCGCGGGGTGGCAACTCGGGAGGTAAAGGGTCCAGCTGAGGAGAACCACTAACTCCACCATAACACACTACAGTGAAAACACATCAAATAACAAATACATCACCATCTGTAGTTACTGATACTTATTTGTATTTGTTTTTTCTGCTACATATAAATATTTCAGTTCAGGATCAGATGTTTTTAATGCTTGTTAATCACAAAATTGCTTCCCTTTATTTGGGGGCTGATTTTAGCACTGGCAAACATCACACAATCATAAGTCTCATTACACATACTGTCCTGAATGCAGCTGACCACTTTAATGCTGACATCACCTCCAAACTCTTACCTTGAGACAGGTGGTCGTTGAATTCTGGTGTACTGCTGAGGTTGGTGAGAACACTCCCTCAACATCCTCTTGCTCACTGATTAGAAGGTTCAATGAGTACATTTGAGATCTAAGTTTTGATTGCCATGCATGCAAACATGATCTCATTATAGCCTTTCAATATACATTGTGGTTTTAATGATTCAAAACACAAAGTCTTACCTTAAAAAACGGTACCTCTGATCTCACTAAGCCAAGCTCTAATCTGAACCGCATTTCTGGTCTCGATCACGTACAGCACCTGACCTTCCAACTGCGAAAAACACAAACAGATCAGATCTGCTTACAGTTTTTTATGGTTGTTTACACACTAAAATTAAAATTTCCACACAATTAGCAAAATTTTACTCCAATGAGCAAAACACCTCCACAGATTTGCACAACATTACACACAATGTCTGCTTCACCCTTTTTGCAAAACATTACACACAGTGATTTGTAAAACTCTACACACATTTTCACACCTTAGACACAGATAAGGATTGTGAGGTTACTTCCTTGTAATTACAAAGCACCGGACTGCCAATTACCACACTAATGAACGAACTGGATAAACACATCTACCAGGTGTGGAAGCACACATGTGCTAATTTGAAAACGTAGCACTCAGGTGTGCTATAAAAGGCAGCAGGTGAGCTCACCTGTCTTCAACAAAAATGGAAGGAGTTAGAATAAGAAGAAGAGTGAGAATGAGAGGGGGAGCTCAAAGAGGAGATGAAGGAGGTAGAGGAAGAGGCATAGGTAGAGGAGAAGGAGGTAGAGAAAGAGGCATAGGTAGAGGAGAAGGAGGTAGAGGAAGAGGAGAAGGAGGTAGAGGAAGACACCTAGGAAGAGGAAGAGGTAGAGAAGGGCTTGAAGAGGTGATAGAACCTGAACAAAGACGACGAGGACCAAATTTGACTCGAGAAATCCGTGCAACACTTATTGACCATGTTATCAACCATGGACTGACACTGATGGAAGCTGGACAAAGAGTTCAACCAAATCTCAGCAGAAATACTGTTGCGTCAGTAATTCGGACATTTCATCGAGAAAACCGGTAAGCTAACCACACAGTATACATTGAAAGAGAAGCTTGTATAATCAATGTTGTTTACTGTGACATTTGACAGTAGGCTGCACATCTATCTATCTATCTATCTATCCATAGGATTGAGGGTCGAGGACACCAAGGTGGAAGGGGCCCTATATCTATCTATCTATCTATCTATCTATCTATCTATAGGATTGAGGGTCGAAGACACCAAGGTGGAAGGGGCCCTATATTTATCTATCTATCTATCTATCCATAGGATTGAGGGTCGAAGACACCAAGGTGGAAGGGGCCCTATATTTATCTATCTATCTATCTATCCATAGGATTGAGGGTCGAAGACACCAAGGTGGAAGGGGCCCTATATCTATCTATCTATCTATCTATCTATCTATCTATCTATCCATAGAGAGTGAAACATCTGCGCAATGAGTATGTGGAGGTATGCATTGTTCATCTGACTATGGTGTGGTATCATACACTGCTCATAATGTTCTGTCACAAAAATACTGTGCTATTGAATAGATATTGAATAGCATCCTATTTTCTTTAATGTGTTTCAGAGAGTCTTGCAAATGGATGCTGCTGAAATTCAACATGAATTTATATATGTGGATGAGGCTGGATTTAACCTTGCAAAAACAAGAAGAAGAGGGAGAAATGTAATTGGGCACAGGGCAATCACCAATGTGCCAGGGCAGCGAGGGGGTAACATCACCCTTTGCGCTGCTATCACACAAAATGGGGTCCTCCACCACCATGCAAATCTGGGACCCTATAATGCAAATCTGATACTTGCATTGCTTGACTGATTGCATGAGATTGTCACAGCATTACACCGAGTGGACCAGTTACAGTATTCTTGTTGCTTTTACAGTCATTTTCTTTCATTTCTGTTTACTTTTACTTTACTTTTCTTCAGAGTCAATGTGTATGTACTGTAATTCATGCAGTAATTTTTATTTGTCTATAGATTTTATTTGTTTACAGTAATTGATATCATTGTTGGTTGATCACTGTAACTGATTATGGTAAGAAATACTGTAAGTATTGAAATAAATACTTGAAATATTCAGTCTGCAGCATCAAGTGTTGTGGAGTGCTTGGTAAGGTTATAGTAGGCCTACAGTATTTGTCTACATTCTCCTTATATCTCAAAACAAATCATGAATGTTGTGAGTTTCTCACTATTTTTTTTGTCACCTAAATTATCTCTTACATACAGTAAGAATGTCTGGCCAAAAATCTATTTTTATTTTTTTTACAAATGTGTTTTTTATTTATCACAGCAGTGTGAAACTGGCTGCAATAGTGTATGATCATTGACGACTGTGTTGGTTAAATGAAAACAAGTAGCATTTTCACAAATATGTGTGTATGTTTTGACTGAAGTGTGTCATTTTGCAAACAATCTAGGAATTTTGCTAATTGATTGTGGTGTTTGGATAATTGTGATTATATTTTGACAAAAAGAACTGTTTTCAAAATTGCGTGTAAACAATTGAAAAAAACTGTAAACAGAGCAGTTTTTAAACAATATGGATCTTTGAGAAGGGTCTTACAGCACAGGATGCAAAAGTGAATAAAATGTATAACATTTCTATTAAATTTGTATACAAATATACTTGAAGGTGGTGAACATGTTGCTTTTTAACCACCAAAAGTGTTTCCTTTTCGCCTCATTATTGCAGATTTGACTCACTACTACATGCAAAAATAGAGGTGTGCTGACATACCTGCAGAAGAAAGGTGTTCTCTTTGTCTGGCATCTCTGTCGCTGTAGTGCTCCTCACATCAACAATAGAGCAACATGGGACAGTCATTCTGGGATTGGATGTCTAGAAGTATTCAAAAACATCAAAATATATAAAGGATTTATAAGTTAAGCTAAATTAATATACAAGACTAATGTTCAATAGTTGAACTGTTTTCAACATTGATAATATGAAGAAATGTTTCTTTAGCACTAAATCGCATATGCTGAATATTAGAGTGATTTCTGAAGCATCACGTAACACTGAAGTCTGCTATAAATTCAAGTCTTCAATTGGAGGAATATATTACATTTTAAAACATATTCAAAGACAAAACAGTCCCTATAAAGTAAAATAATATCTCCCAATATTAGCGTTTTATTGTATTTTTAATCAATACATAAGAGCAGAAATCATCTCACTCACCGTAGGTGGGATGTAAAACTCCAGGAAATATTCCAATCCTCCATCCCCATGTTGTTCTTTCAGGACTAGATGGCACTCATGCCAATGCATCCCCTTTCCGCCTGCAGCTCCTCCCATGGCAGTGGGATGTCCCGATGCTGTGCTGTCCATGCCGTGGCGCAGCAGTCCAAAAGAAATTCCTGGGAATCCATGATTGCTGGCAAACTCTTCCGAAGATGAGCACACAGTCACACCTCCCTCCCTTACCAGCCTGCCCTTCTTGCTGGAGGCACCAAAGCTGCTTGGTGGTAGTGCTGAAGAATTAGCCGAGCTGCAGTTCTGAGGGGCGTCACTGGAAGACCTGCTCCAGTGCAAGATGCCATGCACTCTCCCTCGGACGCTGTGGGCCACGGTGTGTAAAGAGAACCACTTTTTTAGTTTATTCTTCAATTGACCCCCAATGGATCTCCCATTGCCTTTTGACCCAGAGTTTGCTGGTGTGCCAGAGGGATTGGGGCATGTCGAAATCTGGCTGAGATCAGCTCTTTCTGAGGTCATATCATCCTCACCCTCATTGTCCCTTGCTACTACATCTGCTTCTACCTCCTCTTCCGTGACAGGCCCCACCCAGCTGTCTTCCTCTTCTTCCAGGTCTTTGTATCCAGGTTGGTTATATTTTACCGCTATTCCCCTGTCCTCCCTCCGCCCGTTATTCCCGCCCATAGAGGAAGAGCATGAAGAAGAGGAGGATGGTGGGAGGATTGGAGTATGAGCATACAACTCCTGAAATGTTCCGGCACTCTGGAACTGCTTCGATCCACAGCCTTCTTGGGTCATGGCCGGTGTGGGTGCAGCCTGTGTGTGAGTAGGCATGCATGGTGTGGAGGCTTCTGACGGCAGCAGGGACAGCGATGCTGTTTCCTCCTCCAGTGATGTAACGTTAGATTGGGTGACCCAGCACACCGTTCCATCTTTACTGACGGTCCCCTCGTGCTCACTCTCAAAATGTCGAATGGATCTGTCTGTGAAGCAGTGGCAAAAAGCAGTGGCCGAATCAGGGGAGTTATGAGGGTTCTCCTGCAAAAGGGCCTGGAAATGCTGGGCAAAGACACCAGCGGCTACTCGGGCATAAAGCTCCCAGAACTCGGTCCAGCAAAGGCAGGGAGACGGAGATGGTAGGGGTGTCTCGGATAACGATGACAAGGGCTGACTAGCAGGAGTTGGAGGAGGCAAGGGTCTTGTGGAGAGTGGCAACAGTGATGGAGAAAGAGGAGAAGGAGATGGAGTTGGGGAGGGTGGAAGGTGAGACGAACTTTGTTGCATTGCGAACAACATGCACATGAGGGGGCACTCAGGGGTACTTGAACTGCTCATCAGGCTACACTTTTACAAAAGACATGAATTTGGAAAACCTGACCGAAAAATGTGGCCTGAAAATGACTGACAATCATTTCCCAAAAATGTAAAGAAAATGAATTGAATCTGAAATAGTTCACAATCTGCACAAAATTTGTAAACACGTATGAGGAGTAACACTGAATTATGTAGTGAGCAGCAGGATGAGGCGATGGTAGTTCTCAGGTGATCTCCAGTTTTAGGGCTCTGTGAGAATCCTGCGGTAGGGATTTTTGACCTTTATGTCAAATTAAGAGAGAAATAGATAAATTAATATTGTTTTTAAACAATTTAACAATGTGGTCTTAAATTTTTTTTTTAAATAGAAATAATAACAATATTACAGTTAAAAGGATTGTTCAGCTACAAATGAAAAGTCATCATAATGGTGTTACAACCCTGAATGAGAATATATATATATATATATATATATATATATATATATATATATATATATATATAACTTTAGAGACCCCCTCCCTGGACCCCTTCCAGTTTGCATATCGGTCAAACCGGTCGACCGATGATGCCATCGCCACTACCCTCCACTCAGCACTCACACATCTAGAGAAAAGGACTCATATGTCAGAATGCTGTTCATAGACTTCAGTTCAGCATTCAACACAATCATCCCTCAACAGCTCATTTACAAACTGATTCAGCTGGGGCTCAACACTTCGCTGTGCAACTGGCTGTTGGACTTTCTGACTGGAAGACCTCAGGCAGTACAGGTCGGCAGCAACACATCCAGCACCATCACACTGAACACTGGGGCCCCACAAGGATGTGTGCTGAGCCCTCTCCTCTTCACTCTGCTGACCCATGACTGCACACCGTCACACAACTCCAACCTCTTTATTAAGTTTGCAGATGACACGACTATGGTGGGTCTCATTAGCAACAAAGATGAGACAAACTACAGGAGTGAGGTGAGCCGCCTGGCCAAGTGGTGCAGTGACAACAATCTCTCTCTGAACGTGGAGAAGACAAAGGAGATTGTTGTAGACTTCAGGAGAGCACACACTCAGCACGTTCCTCTGACCATCAGCGGTGTGACTGTGGAGAGAGTGAGCAGCACCAAGTTCCTGGGTGTGCACATCACAGAGGACCTCTCCTGGACTGAAAACACTTCAGCACTGGCCAATAAATCACAACAGCGTCTCTACTTCCTCCGCAAACTGAGGAGAGCCAGTGCCCCGGCCCTCATCATGTACATCTTCTACAGAGGCACCATCGAGAGCATCCTGACAAGCTGCATCACTGTGTGGTATGGCGCCTGCAACGCGTCCTGCCGAAAGACTCTGCAATGCATAGTGAGAGCAGCTGAGAAGATCATTGGTGTCTCTCTCCCCTCCCTCCAGAACATTTATGGAACACGTCTCACCCGCAAAGCCCTCTGCATCACACAGGTTCTTCAGCCTGCTACCATCAGGGAGGAGACTGCGGAGTCTCCAGGCCAGGACCAGCAAACTGAAGGACAGCTTCATCCACCAGGCTGTCAGAAAGCTGAACTCCCTCCCGAACTTGCCTCCCTCTCCTCTTCTGCCCCAGGCACCACTGAACATGCTCTTGTCACTTTGTGCAGCATTGGTCTGCTCACTACCTCATTCAGCATGGAACTGACGTCATTCCACTACCTCATCAGTCAGTTAAATAAAATAACTGCTCTTGAGCCCTTTGTCACTTGTCACTTTAATCAGACTTAATAAGATACTTTTTAATAAAGGGTTTTTTTGCACTAAAAATATTTTATCTGCACTGTTGTTCACTTCATTGATTTGCACTCTATCTGTCAATTGCCTTGCGCTGCTTTATTTAACTTTATTTTTAATTTTATTATATGCCTTTTTTTTTTTTTTACATTCCCTTATTGTATAGTTGTAACTACATTTTATATTTGATCTAGATTTTTTAGGCTTTAATTTTAATGTTATCTGTATGCACCGGGGTCTGAGAGTAACGCAAACTCGATTGTCTGTAAGTATGTACTGTACATATGGAAATTGACAATAAAGCAGACTTGAACTTGGAACTTTTCTCAGATAGAAAAATAATCTAATGAAAGTGAACGGAGACTGAGGCTATCTTTCTGCTTTGCTTTTTTGAATTCCACAGAAAGTCATACAGATTTGGAATCTATATTTCTATCTATCTGTAAAAATAAATTATATGTAATAAATAATAACTTGAACTTAACGTTACCTCTCTCTTGAACCAATCCGAGAAATGGAGTCCGTTTAGGACCCTGAGTGATTCCATTGGCTCAACGAGCATTTAATGGGTATCATTTTTTAGCGCCTGATTACAATTCCTGCAAAATCGCGTTTTTATTTTTGTTGTTTGAACTTTACTGTAATGATCATTAATGTCTTTTAAATTACATGTTTCATAGGCTAGTATAAAGCCCCGTCACTGCGTTGCGATTCTATGCTCCGGCCTTTGATCCGAGCGCTTTCCAACAAACACACGCACAGACACACACACACAAACACAGCACCTCAACTGATCTTACCAGTCACACACACCTGGGCGACACAGACCTACGTTGTATACCACTGGATTAAAATACAATGATAAATCATTCACATTACAGTTTTTTTCAACTGCTTACACATATTTTCCAAAGTTTTCCTCTTTTTTTCAAAACTTAACACACAAATTCAAGAAATGCCTCACATCTCTTTCAAAATGAAACACCACAGTCAAAATATCACAAACAAATTTCAAAAGCAAACATTTGTCTTACGTTGTAAACACCTTTACCATAATGTTATATTTTTGATTATGTCATATGCACACTGTTATTCAAAACCTAAAGCTCTTCTTTTAAAAGCTCACATGTACATTATTGAATGTAATTGGGAGAGAGCTGTTGAATATATAAAGTAAAAACAAAAAAAAAATTGAAACCAAACTTTGGGGTTGTAAATGTAGTATTAGTGTACACAGTTTGAAAAGAAAAAAAAAAACACATCAAAAATATGTAGTGTTGTAGCATGTAGTGTAAAACCAAACATAATGTGTGTGCTTGCATGTGGAGATGGTTGGGTGTATCTAGGCTCCATCTCTCCTCCGGGCTGGGTCTGGCCACAATACTTCATCCACCTCACATGCTATATTCTCTCTTGATACCTTACCAAACTGTGACCAATGCAATGCACTGTAGTAAATGAATGCAAGGGTACTACAGTAAAATATATTTATTATAGTATAGGCCTATTGTTTGTTATGATAAAAAAAAAGCTATTATGTGTACATTAGAACATGTGTACATTACATTAGATTGTTACATACCGGTTCTCATTTCTAAAGGTTCGAATTATACCCGTCACAGTAAATTTACTCTCAGTCCAGCCTCTCTCATTGTTAAACCATGGTTTATCACATGATCTACTACTGTAACCCTAATCTCATTCGAGACCACTCTTCTTGTTCCTTGTCCTCCTCAATTTCTGACTCGTCCTCTTCCTCCCCTTGCTCCCCTTCCAACTCCTCTTAGTCGAACTCGTCCTCTGGCTCTCCCTCCAACTCCTTTTACTCTGTCTGCATTGTTGCATCCATTGTCCAAAAGCTATATATGAGTGAATCATCGGTACAACCCTCCCTTCTATTCAAGAACTGTACTTATCCAGAGTGAGAAAAAGGGCTGTCAAAATCACTCTGGACCCCTCACATCCAGCACACTCCCTCTTTGAACTGTTGCCATCTGGTCGACGCTACAGAGCACTGAGCACCAGAACGACCAGACACAGGAACAGTTTCTTCCCTCAGGCAATCCATCTTATGAACAGCTGACATTAACTGTGGAACACACTACACTTTATATTTATATACACACACACTTTATTTATCTAACACACATACTTAGTATACACTTAAATTTTGCACATAATATACATGTACATACATAACTTCATTTTGTAATATACCTGCCTACAATTGTCAATTTGTATATTGTCATTCCTTATCTACTTAATTGTATTTTTTATTCTTTTATTATGTGTTTTATGTTCTGTCGCTGTTATTCTGTTGTACTGCAGAGCTTCTGTCACGAAAACAAATTCCTTGTATGTGTAAACATACCTGGCAATCAAGCTCAATCTGATTCTGATTCCTATTACTTGACCTTTGGCCTATTTATAGGCCACTACTAAAGTTATGATTGGTTGTTGTTAAGTAAAGCAACAAGTGTTTGCACATGTGAGGAGTTAGTGTGAGGCACTGATGAATTAGTGTGGCATTTTGATTGGTTGTGTTTATAAAAGGAAATAAAAAAACTTCCTGTCAGATTTTTGTGTGTTGCATAGAAAATCGTGTGTTGTGTTTTGCAAAAAGTGTTTAACGACATTGAAAACTGAGTAAAAGGCCAAAAATTTGTGTGTGGTTTTGCAGATTTAGTGTGTGGTTCTGGTGTTTGAGTGTCAGGTTTTAGAAATTGTGTGACAAGTAATAATTGTGTGTGTAAGCAGTTGAAAAAAACAGTAAAATCTGCATCGTCAAATTTACATAAATACTGCACACAGAGACATACATACATTTAGCAGACGCTTTTATCCAAAGCGACTTACAGTGCTTTTTTTTTTTTTTATTACCAGTATGGGGAATTGAACCCACAAACTTTTGTGCTGCTAATGCAATGCTCTATCACTGAGCTGCAGGAAGACATGCATGTGTGTTGCACACAATCACCTAGGCCGCACTGACGAATAATAATAAAAAAAACACATACTCCTGGATAAAAATACAACGATACATATATTTTAATAAGAAATAATTATTCTCATTCTGACCCTAAACCAGCCAAAACAGCCCTTTGGCCTAAAACCCTGCTGCTATAAACCCCACTGAAATAACATACACATTATAATATTTTACACATAATCACTTTACAAATAAATACATATTATATGAAATTATATATACTAACATTTGTAGTTTCATCATCTGATCAGTTCTACAGTCTATGTAAGACAGCTTGACCTGTTTTTTTGCAGGTCATTTTAAACTTTGGGCTTTAGCAAATGAAAATGTTACAATAAATGTTGCATCTAACTTTCTCACTTACACACACACACACACACACAAACTCAAACACTCACTCTCAATAAATGTTGCATCTAACTTTCTCACTTACACACACACACACACACTCACTCACTCACACACACACTCACAGACACACTCTCACACACACGCTCTCACACACAGAGTAACACACTCTCGCACACACACTCTCGCACATACACTCTCACACACAGACAGAGTAACTCACACTCTCACACACACACACACACACACACACACACACACACACACACACACACACACACACTCTCACTCACGCACTCACACACACACTCACACACTCTCACTCACATTCAGAGAGACAGACAGACACATACTCAGACAGACAGAGATGAGAAGGGTCTGGCTGCAGACACGATGCACTCTCAGCCGAGCATGCGCACTGTTTTACAGTTTTTTTTTTACGATTGCTAAACGACAGTGAGCACATCTGGAGCTACATGTGCAAAACTCTAACTACAGTCTGCACTACCAACAGTCACCTGAGCTAAACGGTTCAAATCACCTGAAAAACTCATTCAAAGCAACAAACTCTTACAGTTTTTTACAATCACTTTGTTACTATTTTCAGAACCTTGATGTCATTTTTCACAACTCTAGACACAAAACTCACAACCAATGATCAAAATGCACATTTTTCAAAACTCTAACCCTTTTCTCAATTGCTTGGATACAATACACATAAAACTTAGATCATTTGTTCATTCAACAAAAATCACCTGTTCAATATGACACAACTTAACATCAAAGTGCTACTATTTCAAAAGGCAATTCACACATTACATTTCAAATGAGTGTCTATTCATTACCTTACAATGATCTAACTATCAGTTGATACAACTGCTCAAAATGCTAAGTAACTTGCATTACTCTTAATGCATAGTTGTGCTCCCCTGGTGATGCCGCTTTCCCTTATTAGTCTTCAGATAAGTCTTAAAGATAAAATTGTTATAATTTTCAACAAAATACAAAATGAGAACGATGTCCTAAAGGTTTTTTTTATTTCTTTATTTAACAGATATATGGTACACATGCACATGAATCTGTATAGGCACTTATCTCAGGCCTGATTGTTGAGAAATACAGCTCCAAGTACTATGAAAAAAGACCAAAGAGTTATTAAATGTAAATCAATGTTAGTTGGCAGTCATCAGTTTGTATATCCCTTTGTACGCCGGCCACTGCTCTGTCACCCACTCTGTCACTGGTGCTCAGCCACTCTGCATCCTGGAAAATATTGAAAATATGTTATTTACTAAGGCATACGTGTGCAAATATTAATGCATATCACAAGTGTAAACTAAAATAGATGAACGTACCGTCAAACCTAAATACATTTTGGAAACGCTTTATTTAACAGTCCCTTTGTTACAAATGCTACATGTACTTAGAACCTAGTAATGACAGTAAATAAAGCAAAATCAAATGTAAATAAACCTCAACAAAATCCTACCCTTGTAACCTATTTATTTCTCTTAAAAATGTACTTATTTGTTTTTCTCTCTGTGTGTGTATTTTAAACTTACAGCAGGATTAGCAGGGCCCAACTCATTAGCATTTCAATGGATTCTCTCTGTGTGTGTCTGTGTGTGAGTGTTTGAAAGAGAGAGAGAGAGAGAGAGAGAGAGAGAGAGAGAGAGAGAGATGTATGCGTATCCCTTAGAAAATGCTGGGCAGAAATACATACTGAAACCTTTAAGAGGTCTGACCTGTGACCCCAGCATACAGGCCTGAAGAGATCTCACGCCTTCCTGCAGTGAGGCCAGAGGGTGTACTTCCTGCTGTTAAAGATTCTAAATGACAAATATATAAAAACATGGTTAATGTACATACTTTGCAAAAAAAAAACAAAAAAACAATCACAAACATAGTTTACAAACTATTAGCTCCAGTCCAGTATGAAATTTTACTTAATGGTGCAGACAGGATGGATACACACACACACACACACACACACACACACACACTAACTATAACTATTAAAATAAAGAGCTTATTTTGAGCTAAATGGCAATGACGTCAGCACAAATAATAAATAATGCATGTCTGTTTGTGTGTGTTAGAGATATTTAAGGTATATTTTTTTTCTTGTCTAAAAATCAAGTCCAATCTCTGCATATGCTTTCTGTGAAGAGAGATGTGACACTTTATTTCTAATAAGACTCACCAGACCACTTTCCAGATGCAGGCTCCGTTTCTGGCTCAAAATGTGACTTGCTGTCAGCATCTCGAGGAGCTCTGAGGAACAGACTTCAGGAAGAAATGGAGGTAGGTTCCTCACAACCAAGCCCATCCTAATCATTTCCACTAACAACATAAGAAAAGAAGAGAGAATAACAACCACATTTGATGGAATTTTGAGTATTGTACTGCAACAGGAAATGACAAAGCAGTGAGGCACATGCACACACGTTCTCAGATGCCCAGGAAGAGATCTCACGCCTTTCTGCAGTTAGGCCAGAGGGTGTACTTCCTGCTGTTAAAGATTATAAATGACAAATATACAAAAAAAGGTTAATGTACATACTTTGCAAAAAAAACAATCACAAACATGTTTTACAAACTATTAGCCCCAGTATAAAATTTAACTATGCCTGGGCAGGGCGAAGCCAGGGGAAACCCTGGTGGAGGCCCGCAGCGGTCCTGACGTGCAAATCGGTCGTCCGACCTGGGTATAGGGGCGAAAGACTAATCGAACCATCTAGTAGCTGGTTCCCTCCGAAGTTTCCCTCAGGATAGCTGGCGCTCGCTCGAACAAGCAGTTTTATCCGGTAAAGTGAATGACTAGAGGCCTTGGGGCCGAAACGATCTCAACCTATTCTCAAACTTTAAATGGGTAAGAAGCCCGGCTCGCTGGCTTGGAGCCTGGGCGTGGAATGCGAGACGCCTAGTGGGCCACTTTTGGTAAGCAGAACTGGCGCTGCGGGATGAACCGAACGCTGGGTTAAAGCGCCCGATGCCGACGCTCATCAGACCCCAGAAAAGGTGTTGGTTGATATAGACAGCAGCACGGTGGCCATGGAAGTCGGAATCCGCTAAGGAGTGTGTAACAACTCACCTGCCGAATCAACTAGCCCTGAAAATGGATGGCGCTGGAGCGTCGGGCCCATACCCGGCCGTCGACGGCAAGCAAATGTATCAAGGGATACGCCTCGACGAGTAGGAGGGCCGCCGCGGTGGCGCGGAAGCCCAGGGCGTGGGCCCGGGTGGAGCCGTTGCGGGTGCAGATCTTGGTGGTAGTAGCAAATATTCAAACGAGAGCTTTGAAGGCCGAAGTGGAGAAGGGTTCCATGTCAACAGCAGTTGAACATGGGTCAGTCGTTCCTAAGGGATGGGCGAACGCCGTTCGGAAGGGCCGGCCGATCGAAAGGGAGTCTGGTTCAGATCCCAGAGCCCGGAGTGGTGGAGACGGGCGCCGCGAGGCGCCCAGTGCGGTAATGCCATAGACAGTAAAAGAAATGGACACAGCGACCCCATTGGAACTCAATTGAGACAAATGAAGCCCAGTTTTAGCGTTTTTTAGCACTTCCGTTTCTGACGCGCAGACTCAAACGAAGCTTGACGACGTCAGCAACCTGTCTGACAGATGTAAATCTTCTAGTAGCTGTGTGTGCAAACTGCCATCGTTAATCTTGCAGAGACGGCGAGCTTGAGCGGGGAGTTCTTTGTCGTGAGTGAGCAGGAGTAAGTATTCTGATTAATTATTTTGTATAGTATTTTAAAATGTAACGCCAGTACGCCATATTAAGTTAATTGCCTGCGAGCTTCTCCACCTGTCTGTACGGTAATGCGACAGAGAGCCGAGTGGTTATGACGCAATCGTTAGCCTATTTTTTACAAAAACTGTTTATACGGGGCCATAATGTAACATAGAAGGTAATGGAGCCCTTTATACATTGTCGTGTATCTTTAGAAATAAATAATGGACAAACAGAGTCTTTAAACACCTCAGATGTAAAGTTATTCGCTGTCAAAGTGACGCCAAAATGAATGGGAGTCAATGGGAATGCTAACGCAAGTGAAGTTCTGCTAAAAGATGGCAGCCCCCACCAGACTTCAACTTCCGGTCGAGTTCCTTGCCCCTTGGGTAATGCAAACGAACCCGGAGAAGCTGGCGGGGGCCCCGGGAAGAGTTCTCTTTTCTTTGTGAAGGGCCGGGCACCCTGGAATGGGTTCGTCCCGAGAGAGGGGCCCACGCCCTGGAAAGCGCCGCTGTTCCGGTGGCGTCCGGTGAGCTCTCGTCAGCCCTTGAAAATCCGGGGAAGAAGGTGCAAGTCTCGCGCCGGGCCGTAACCATATCCCCAGCAGGTCTCCAAGGTGAACAGCCTCTGGCGTGTTAGAACAAGGCTGCGTAAGGAAAGTCGGCAAGTCAGATCCGTAACTTCGGGATAAGGATTGGCTCTAAGGGCTGGGTCGGTCGGGCTGAGTGTACACACACACTCTAAAACTATTAAATTAAAGTGCTTATTTTGAGCTAAATGGCAATGACATCAGCACAAATAATAAATATTGCACGTCTATATATGTCTCTCTATATATGCATATCTCATCAGGCTGATTCTCTTTGGCTACCTGTCATCATCATGTTTGGTGTAGGGCCATAGAATATACAGTTTGTACAGTATAAAACCCATTACGCCTATGGGATGAACCCACTTTTCACAAAAACAAATGTGTGTGTTTGTGTGTGTTAAAGACATTTAAGGTATATTTTTTTCTTGTCTAAAAATCAAGTCCAATCTCTGCATATGCTTTCTGTTTTCTTTCACGTTCTCAGATGCCCAGGAAGAGATCTCACGCCTTTCTGCAGTGAGGCCAGAGGGTGTACTTCCTGCTGTTAAAGATTATAAATGAAAAATATACAAAAACATGGTTAATGTACATACTTTGCAACAAAAAAAAAATAAACAATCACAAACATAGTTTACAAACTATTAGCTCCAGTCCAGTATGAAATTTTACTTAATGGTGCAGACAGGATGGATACACACACACACACACACACACACACACACACACACACACACACACTAACTATAACTATTAAAATAAAGAGCTTATTTTGAGCTAAATGGCAATGACGTCAGCACAAATAATAAATATTGCATGTCTATATATGTCTCTCTATATATATGCATATCTCATCAGGCCGGTTCTCTTTGGCTACCTGTCATGATCATCATCTGTATCACCTAGATGTTTTCAGTTATTCATGTTAATAATAAAAATGAAAACAAAGGAACTCACCTTCTCCCTAAACAAACAATCCTTTGTGTTAGGCGTTGAAAGCAGGCCTCTGGCTCGGCCTGGACGCGACGATAACCCGCGGCGAAATCCGTCGTATCCGTTGTTTGTTTAGCTCTTTGTAAACGAATAATCTAGCTGAAAAGAACGCTACATTGTTTATGTGTTTAGGTGCTGTTTTCACGGAGATATTAGCCGAAAACTAGCGGGCCAGATTAAAAATGGCGGCCGCGATTCAGAACGCGAGAGTGCTGCCTCTCTATGTAATATTTCTAATTCAACAGAAATAGTACATAGAACGCCGCATGCCTGAACTCGAGATTCCCAGCATGCCTTGCATATGAAAAGCTGCATTAGCGCCACCACTGGTATGGAGTGTGCATCTGAATTGACTACATGATTTAGAATATTTGAGTCTTAATAGGTTTAGTTTTATTTGGTTTGTAATAAAATAAGTAGTTAATTATTCTAAGATAATGAAAAACGACAATTTATATAACTTTGCATACTCAATGGTATGTACATCAGTGTGTAGTATTGTGTGTGTGGTTTGTGTTTGTGTGTGTGGTTCAATAAAATTTTGGAGCAAACATAATAATTAATTTGGGTTTGCCTAAAAATCCTATAAAACTATATGATTTATTTCTGTATTTCAAGTAAATCCTGCAGTGCACATACTGAAACCTTTAAGAAGTCTGACCTCTGACCCCAGCATACAGGCCTGCCAAACAGATACACTGTGATTTGTTTATTTAGAGCTAAGCTTAAATGTGTGTATCATTAATCATATATTTGAAAATGCCGGGTGGAAATACATACCAAAAAGTTAGATCTGACCTCTGACACCAGGTGATGCTGATCAAAAGCTGATAGTGTGCAGTAACATATAGCCCAGATTCAGGCATTTCACTGGTGTTTTGTATTGCAATAAAGTCAAAAAACATATTAAAGGTGAGTATGAATTTTTTATTTATATATTAAAAGAAATGTAAACAAAAAAACAATCAGTCATCCTCCTCTTCATCGTCTGCAAAGTACTGGAGATAAAAAAAAAACCCAAACAAAATAATTAACACCAGAATTGCAACTAGACAGTTTGACAGACTACACTGAATATATCCAATTACCTCCATAGCATCATCATCTGACCCTTGGAGGGGGAAATTGGGGATGTCCGGTGGAGGTAGTGGAGGACGAGGAAGAGGAAGAGGAGGAGGCGGAAGAGGAGGAAAAATATCACCTCCTAATATTTCCATAGACGATGTTGTATGTTCACTATCCTGCAAAATAACACAATACAACATCTGTCCAACTGCACATCATACGATAACCTCGGTCATATACACATGCACTGATTACAGTTTTTTTCAATCGCTAACAAGCGCTTAACCATACTTCAGATACTTTTTCTAAACTCTTAACACAGACTCACACCTACAAAACACAATTGGCCAAATTGATAATTTTCTTCTCAAAAACACATTTTGTTAAATATATACTAAATCTTCATTTCAAAATAGAACACATCTTTATCTGCACACACCAACTTTACCAAAACACTGGAAATCTGACTCAAAATTAAATTATTCTGTCAAAGAATAACACTTGTTTTCACCTCACAAGGTACATACAGTCAATCAAAGTACACCAGGTTTCAAAATACTGGCTATTGTTGACATTACTAAAACTGCATAGACTTTTATGTTTCAGTTTTACAGGTATTTGCATGCAAAACATGCAATTCACTGTTTTACACTAAATTTCTTGGTTTGGAACTGTATGTCCAAATGTACAGTAATGTTCACATTCAAAAGCATTCCAGTAAAAAGCTATTTTTCCCTTTACTGTTTACTGCAGGAGGCAGTACAGTAGAAACACGGTATGATAGAACAGAACAGGTTCTACAGTATTGCCTACAGTGAACAAAATATCCATGAAACACATAAGAGCATTCAGAACAAAAAAACAACAACAGCAAAAAGCCCAGATAAAGGGGGGGGGGGGTTAAAATAAAAACAATCTCTCACTGCTCCTGCTCCTCTCACTGCTCCTGCTCCCCCTCACTGCATCTCTCACTGCTCCTGCTCCTCTCACTGCTCCTCTCACTGCTCCTGCTCCTCTCACCGCTCCTGCTCCTCTCACCGCTCCTCTCACTGCTCCTGCTCCTCTCACTGCTCCTGCTCCTCTCACCGCTCCTCTCACTGCTCCTGCTCCTCTCACTGCTCCTGCTCCTCTCACTGCTCCTCTCACTGCTCCTGCTCCTCTCACTGCTCCTGCTCCTCTCACTGCTCCTCTCACTGCTCCTGCTCCTCTCACTGCTCCTGCTCCTCTCACTGCTCCTGCTCCCCCTCACTGCATCTCTCACTGCTCCTGCTCCTCTCACTGCTCCTCTCACTGCTCCTGCTCCTCTCACTGCTCCTGCTCCTCTCACCGCTCCTCTCACTGCTCCTGCTCCTCTCACTGCTCCTGCTCCTCTCACTGCTCCTCTCACTGCTCCTGCTCCTCTCACTGCTCCTCTCACTGCTCCTGCTCCTCTCACTGCTCCTCTCACTGCATCTCTCACTGCTCCTGCTCCTCTCACTGCTCCTGCTCCTCTCACTTCTCCTGCATCTCTCTCTGCTCCTGCTCCTCTCACTGCATCTCTCACCGCTCCTGCTCCTCTCACTGCTCCTGCTCCTCTCACTGCTCCTGCTCCTCTCACTGCTCCTCTCACTGCTCCTGCTCCTCTCACTGCTCCTGCTCCTCTCACTGCTCCTCTCACTGCTCCTGCTCCTCTCACTGCTCCTGCTCCTCTCACTGCTCCTCTCACTGCTCCTGCTCCTCTCACTGCTACTGCTCTTCTCACTGCATCTCTCACTGATCCTGCTCCTCTCACTTCTCCTGCTCTTCTCACTGCATCTCTCACTGCTCCTGCTCCTCTCACTGCTCCTCTCACTGCTCCTGCTCCTCTCAGTTCTCCTGCTCCTCTCACTGCATCTATCACTGCTCCTGCTCCTCTCACTGCATCTCTCACTGCTCATGCTCCTCTCACTGCATCTCTCACTGCTCCTGCTCCTCTCACTGCATCTCTCACTGCTCATGCTCCTCTCACTTTTCCTGGTCTTCTCACTGCATCTCTCACTGCTCCTGCTCCTCTCACTGCTCCTGCTCTTCTCCGTGGGCCCCTTGCTCTTACTCTTCCTCGTCCATACATTACAGTGTTTCTCTTTTTCTGTTTCTGTTTCCAAAAACATCACTCTTCAAAGTCCTCCTTTTATTGTATAAATTTATTGTCTAAAAAATAAGCCCTGCCATTGAGTCTAAGCCAGATTGGAATCAGCTGTGGTTGGCCCAATTTACACAACATAAATCAGCTAAGATATATTGTTTTTGAACTGATATCATTGCAGAAGCAGAGGTTTTTATACTCTATCTAAGGTTTGGAACATTGTTTTTGCTATTGTGGGATGTTGTGTGTTAACATTTGTAAATACTACAAAAACGATCCATAATTTTGTTGGGAGGTATAGC
Organism: Carassius gibelio; assembly: GCF_023724105.1. NCBI lineage: Eukaryota > Metazoa > Chordata > Actinopteri > Cypriniformes > Cyprinidae > Carassius > Carassius gibelio. The sequence continues at coordinate 26,289,626 of NC_068380.1, read as the reverse complement.
TTGTCTGTTCAGAATATGTAAGCATTGTGGAAATGTGTTCAATGACTCCATATTGTGTGAAAACGACATGAAATGTGTGAATGGTATGGCCACAATAGATAGATGCTGTGCTAATTGTGTTTAGAGTTTTGAAAATGTGACAACTGCTTGGACAAATGCTTGTTAGCGACTGAAAAAAACTGTAATGACAAGTGTACTCACGGTCCGACTTATCATCACAGTGGATGCCTTGGGGAAGAAAAAAAAACATGGAAAAAATAAATGAAATATGAATGATTACAACAAGCTTTAATTTGTGATAAATCAAGTTAATAAATTAAATATTTAGATTTGGGCACATGAAAAAGCATTTTCGATCTACTCACCAAACTCCCACTTCCACAGGAAGTGTCTATCCCACTGTCACTGGTAACCCTGTTTCCCATCTTGTCGTCTGAAATTTTTTCTATAATAACACACACACACACACACACACACAATTCAGTCTTTTTAAAGTAAAATCTTTATAAATAAATAAATGCATTTCTTTTTATTTTGCATTAATTGCAAATTTCCAATAAAAAACGTACTTTTTAAGACAATACAAATTGTACTCTATTCTATTCAAAAGAAAAATATTTTCTGACAATCTAAATCTTTACTCTCACTTTTTGAACCCATTTAAAATTAACTTGCTTAGAAATTTTCATTATTCCAAAAAAAAGAAAAACAAACAGACTCACCCCAAATGTCTGATTGAAAGTGAAGATACACAGTTCACAAATTGAAGTTTAACACCTTGCCAGAGTGGAGCTTACACTCTTTACAGAGTCAAGGTGTTTTTTTATGATTGGCTAGTTTGATTACCAACTCAAGCGGTCATTCATTGGACGTTCAAAGAGTGGAGTAAAGATTTAGACTGTCAGAAAATATTTTTATTTTACTTTTTAAGCAGTGCTCATGAAGATTTTGTCTTAAATTTCCATACTCAATGGTATGTACATCAGTGTGTAGTATTGTTTGTGTGGTGCACTGCAGGATTTACTTGAAATACAGAAATAAATCATACAGTTTTTAAGATTTTTAGGCAAACCCAAATTAATTATTATGTTTGCTCCAAAATGTTATTGAACTGTAAGCAATACTGTCAAACCTTTTCTGAAAAGTTGGTTTGTGCAGAGAAAGATGTGTTCTATTTTGAAATGAAGATTTAGTATATATTATACAAAATGTGTTTTTGAGAAGAAAATCATCCATTTGGCCAAGTGTGTTTTGTAGGTGTGAGTCTGTGTTAAGAGTTTAGAAAAAGTATCTGAAGTATGGTTAAGTGCTTGTTAGTGATTGAAAAAAACTGTATTACTATAATTAAATACAAATGTCGCATGGATGCAAAATAAAAAGCATTTATTTATTTATAAAGATTTTACTTTTTAAGAAATGCTCATGAATGCTTTGTCTCCTGAAACGACTGAGGCCCCGTCCACACGGAGACGCGTTTCTGTGAATACGCACAAATTTTTTATTGGATAGGCGTTTCGTCCACACGGATCCGGGGTTTTCATCAGGTGAAACCACTATTTTTTTAAACCGGGTCCCAGAGTGGATAAATTTGAAAACGCCATCTTTGCGTTTTCGTCTGGACAGCTAATCCGTATATTTTCTGAAACAATGACGTCATCAGCCCACGTCTCCCCCCTAGTCAGACAGCTCTACGTCACGTAACAGCAACAAAAACATGAACAAACACTGAACAATTGTCTTTTTATTAACTAACATTAACACTGATTAATACATGTATTGTTCCATGTTCGTTTGTGTACCACGCGCAAGGTTTATGAGCATAGTCCAAGTCTTCTTCTCTGTTTTTAGTGTATCTCTGTGGCAGAATTACAGCGCCACATACTGGTCTGGCATGTATACTACATCATTATGCGGTTTCGTGTGGACGTGGATATTTCTTGAGACGAGGAAAAAAAAAGATCAGATTGGGGTAAGCTCCGTCTCCGTGTGGACGGGGCCTGAATTGCCTGGGTGTCTGTGTGTGTGTGTTATTCCACAAAAGAAATAAGACAAAGACTCCAATGTTCACACCTTGCAAGGGTGGAGTTCACACTCTGCAGGGGTCATTGCAGGTCAAATCTTCAAACAGTTCACTGTATATCTTATCAGACATACAACGAGCATCTTTATGACAGCATGTGTCAATATACAAAATGAGATGTCCTAAAAGTTTTTATTTTATTTATTTATGGTTTAACTTCTTTTTTTTTTTTCTTTCTTTAATTAGGCGGTATAGGGGTGAAATGAAAATCAATACAAGTATTAAAAAAGCCACTCTGCATTCTGGACAACATAGAAAAGGTGTTATTAACTAATGCACAAGTGTGCAAATAGTGGAGTTAGCATATTGTATTTCAGTCTCAGACCAAGAAGCTTCCAATAAATAATTCGCTGTTTTAGTGCGTAGAACATAATCTTTATTGTCTGTTATGTACATAATAAAACTGAAAACAGTCAAAAATCTGCAAACAACATGCAGTGTATATATTTTCTAAGAGTGCAAATATGTTTGTGGTCCATATGGCTCGTGTTTGTGGTCCATAGGGTCCATCAGTCTTGGCCTTGACGTGATGGAGCAGACTGGTGAATGAATGGCCTGATGTGTTTACTCATCCAGCCAGTCTAGGTTTTAATGCTTCTCTAAAAGTTTTGCGCTTGACGCCTTAACCAAAGAGCAGCTCCTCACATACATGAATGTCTCTTTTTGCCTTGAAAAGTGTTGCACTATGCTTTGTGGACTGCACCTCCATGTGAATTCGTCCATCAACATTTCTCCTGTTGATCCAGTCTGAAGCCTGGAAAACGAACACAGTGGAAACAAAAAAACAAATAAGGAGGTGAGTTAGAGATGTTTCTGTATGTGTGCCTGGCAGCGTTCCAATATTAAATTGAATGACTGCATTAAAATGAAAAGTAATGCCAGTGAATAAAAACTCACCTTTTGTTGTGGATTTCCACTGCAGCGCCTGGCGTTATGTGACTGGTTTCAGCCTGTGCATCCAAGGGGTCATTTAAGATTAAAAAACGCCTTTCACAAAGGTCTTCCAGCAGAGCCTGTCTGGACGCCTCATCTGGATACCGCTTGATCATAGTGTTGTAGTCCCAGGTTCTGCCTCGGAGGGTCCAGGCCTTCATTGACTTTTTGGCTCTCTCCACCTCTTCATTCCTCTCCTCATTAGTCTTGTCCTTCATGCAGACCTTTAACAGGTGGTTAGGCAACATCTCCTGTGGCCTGAAACACTGCAGACAGGAAATGATGCGACGATCCTTTTCACTGTGAGAGAAAGCAAAAGAATCAAGAGAGTTGAGTTGTTAAAGCTATTTTATTTATTTATGGTTTAACTTATTTTGATTTTTTTATTTGATTAGGAGGTACAGGGGGTGAAATGAAAATCAATACAGGTATAAAAAAAACTTTTATTTTGTAAATGATAAGAATAATTGTGTTTATTATTTTATTTTAGAAGGCACAATGCATATTTTCTTTATTAGTCTTCAAAAGATTAGTCTTCGATTCTATAAATTCTAATCTAATCTCTGCTAGATAAGAAATATGAGGCAGAGGAAATTCTACTCTGTAATTATGGTATTTATACATTTTAAAGAGCCACACAGATGGGAAATCAAAAATTACATGTATTACAGTGTATGATGTAGCTGTCCATCTGTGTAAACAATGTGCAAATAATTAAACCAAAAAGTACACGATTTATAAAGTTATTTGCTTCTAAAGTAAGGAGTCGACTCTGAATCGCTGAAACGAGTCGTTATAGATTTCAAATCTTTTGCCCATCTCTATGTACGTCACTAGGAACACTTTGCATAATAATCTCCACCTACCGTCTTGGGAGAAACGGAACCCTGACCTGCCCCACCCCCACACACAGACGCTCTGGTTGGTGTGAGAGCATCATGTCGAGGAGACCGTTTGTTTTATTTTCACTGCCAAAGAATGAAGATCAGAAGAACCAATGGCTAAAATTCATTTTTACCACACTACCAGAGCAGTACAACAAATCCCTTTTGTTGTGTTCACAACATTTCACTGATGACTGCTTTTCTAATCTCGGTGAGTACAGCGGGATTTTCAAAGCGTTTGCCATAAAAGAGGGTTCATTACCAACTTTATTTAGAACAAGGAGCATCTCCGAATCACAACGCGAAGTGTATGATTATGAAGTTATGTGTTTGTTTTCTCCCGAGTGTCTTATCAGTATGTGTGCTGTCTGCAGCCTTTGTTTGAGCTGATCGTCATGTACAAACACGTCATTAAAATGAAGTGTAACTCCATGAATACTCAACAAAGAGACATGAGAGAGATATCTATAGAAAGCTTGACATGTCTACTTTAAAATAATTGAATTGCCTGGGTGTCTGTGTGTGTGTGTGTGTGTGTGTGTTATTCCACAAAAGAAATAAGACAGACTCCAATGTTCACACCTTGCAAGGGTGGAGCTCACACTCTGCAGGGGTCATTGCAGGTCAAATCTTCAAACAGTTCACTGTATATCTTATCAGACATACAACGAGCATCTTTATGACAGCGTGTGTCAATATAAAAAATGAGATGTCCTAAAAGTTTTTATTTATTTATGGTTTAACTTTTTTTATTTATTTATTTAATTAGGCGGTATAGGGGTGAAATGAAAATCAATACAAGTATTAAAAAAGCCACTCTGCATTCTGGACAACATAAAAAAGGTGTTATTAACTAATGCACAAGTGTGCAAATAGTGGAGTTAGCATATTGTATTTCAGTCTCAGACCAAGAAGCTTCCAATAAATAATTCGCTGTTTTAGTGCGTAGAACATAATCTTTATTGTCTGTTATGTACATAATAAAACAGAACAGTCAAAAATCTGCAAACAACATGCAGTGTATATATTTTCTAAGAGTGCAAATATGTTTGTGGTCCATATGGCTCGTGTTTGTGGTCCATAGGGTCCATCAGTCTTGGCCTTGACGTGATGGAGCAAACTGGTGAATGAATGGCCTGATGTGTTTACTCATCCAGCCAGTCTAGGTTTTAATGCTTCTCTAAAAGTTTTGCGCTTGACGCCTTAACCAAAGAGCAGCTCCTCACATACATGAATGTCTCTTTTTGCCTTGAAAAGTGTTGCACTATGCTTTGTGGACTGCACCTCCATGTGAATTCGTCCATCAACATTTCTCCTGTTGATCCAGTCTGAAGCCTGGAAAACGAACACAGTGGAAACAAAAAAACAAATAAGGAGGTGAGTTAGAGATGTTTCTGTATGTGTGCCTGGCAGCGTTCCAATATTAAATTGAATGACTGCATTAAAATGAAAAGTAATGCCAGTGAATAAAAACTCACCTTTTGTTGTGGATGTCCACTGCAGCGCCTGGCGTTATGTGACTGGTTTCAGCCTGTGCATCCAAGGGGTCATTTAAGATTAAAAAACGCCTTTCACAAAGGTCTTCCAGCAGAGCCTGTCTGGACGCCTCATCTGGATACCGCTTGATCATAGTGTTGTAGTCCCAGGTTCTGCCTCGGAGGGTCCAGGCCTTCATTGACTTTTTGGCTCTCTCCACCTCTTCATTACTCTCCTCATTAGTCTTGTCCTTCAAGCAGACCTTTAACAGGTGGTTAGGCAACATCTCCTGTGGCCTGAAACACTGCAGACAGGAAATGATGCGACGATCCTTTTCACTGTGAGAGAAAGCAAAAGAATCAAGAGAGTTGATTTGTTAAAGCTAATTTATTTATGGTTTAACTTATTTTGATTTTTTTATCTGATTAGGAAGTACAGGGGGTGAAATGAAAATCAATACAGGTATAAAAAAAACATTTTTGTAAATGATAAGAATAATTGTGTTTATTATTTTATTTTAGAAGGCACAATGCATATTTTCTTTATTAGTCTTCAAAAGATTAGTCTTCGATTCTATAAATTCTAATCTAATCTCTGCTAGATAAGAAATATGAGGCAGAGGAAATTCTACTCTGTAATTATGGTATTTATACATTTTAAAGAGCCACACAGATGGGAAATCAAAAATTACATGTATTACAGTGTATGATGTAGCTGTCCATCTGTGTAAACAATGTGCAAATAATTAAACCAAAAAGTACACGCTTTATAAAGTTATTTGCTTCTAAAGTAAGGAGTCGACTCTGAATCGCTGAAACGAGTCGTTATAGATTTCAAATCTTTTGCCCATCTCTATGTACGTCACTAGGAACACTTTGCATAATAATCTCCACCTACCGTCTTGGGAGAAACGGAACCCTGACCTGCCCCACCCCCACACACAGACGCTCTGGTTGGTGTGAGAGCATCATGTCGAGGAGACCGTTTGTTTTATTTTCACTGCCAAAGAATGAAGATCAGAAGAACCAATGGCTAAAATTCATTTTTACCACAATACCAGAGCAGTACAACAAATCCCTTTTGTTGTGTTCACAACATTTCACTGATGACTGCTTTTCTAATCTCGGTGAGTACAGCGGGATTTTCAAAGCGTTTGCCATAAAAGAGGGTTCATTACCAACTTTATTTAGAACAAGGAGCATCTCCGAATCACAACGCGAAGTATCAATCAATCAATCACCTTTATTTATATAGTGCTTTAAACAAAATACATTGCGTCAAAGCACTGAACAACATTCATTTGGAAAACAGTGTCTCAATAATGCAAAATGATAGTTAAAAGGCAGTTCATCATTGAATTCAGTGATGTCATCTCTGTTCAGTTTAAATAGTGTCTTTGCATTTATTTGCAATCAAGTCAACGATATCGCTGTAGATGAAGTGACCCCAACTAAGCAAGCCAGAGGCGACAGCGGCAAGGAACCGAAACTCCATCGGTGACAGAATGGAGAAAAAAACCTTGGGAGAAACCAGGTTCAGTTGGGGGGCCAGTTCTCCTCTGACCAGACGAAACCAGTAGTTCAATTCCAGGCTGCAGCAAAGTCAGATTGTACAGAAGAATCATCTGTTTCCTGTGGTCTTGTCCTGGTGGTCCTCTGAGACAAGGTCTTTACAGGGGATCTGTATCTGGGGCTTCAGTTGTCCTGGTCTCCGCTGTCTTTCAGGCATGTAGAGGTCCTTTCTAGGTGCTGATCCACCATCTGGTCTGGATACGTACTGGATCCAGGTGACTGCAGTGACCCTCTGATCTGGAAAAAGACTGGATCTGGTGGCCAGGGTGACCTCGGAACAAGAGAGAAACAGACAAATATTAGACGTAGAGGAGTATAATGTAAAAGGAGCTCATTCAAATACTGAGGTGCTAAACCATTCAGGGCTTTATAAGTAATAAGCAATATTTTAAAATCTATACGATGTTTGATAGGGAGCCAGTGCAGTGTGGACAGAACCGGGCTAATATGGTCATACTTCCTGGTTCTAGTAAGAACTCTTGCTGCTGCATTTTGGACTAGCTGTAGTGTTTTTACCAAGCGTACAGAACAACCTCCCAATAAAGCATTACAATAGTCTAACCTTGAGGTCATAAATGCATGGATTAACATTTCTGCATTTGACATTGAGAGCATAGGCCTTAATTTAGATATATTTTTGAGATGGAAAAATGCAGTTTTACAAATGCTAGAAACGTGGCTTTCTAAGGAAAGATTGTGATCAAGTAGCACACCTAGGTTCCTAACTGATGACGAAGAATTGACAGAGCAACCATCAAGTCTTAGACAGTGTTCTAGGTTATTACAAGCAAGGTTATTACAAGCAGAGTTTTTAGGCCCTATGATTAACACCTGAATTTCTGAATTTAGTGAAGTGAAGTGAGTGAAGTGTCATTCAGCCAAGTATGGTGACCCATACTCAGAATTTGTGCTCCGCATTTAACCCATCCGAAATGCACACACACAGAGCAGTGAACACACACACACACTGTGAGCACACACCCGGAGCAGTGGGCAGCCATTTATGCTGTGGCGCCCGGGGAGCAGTTGGGGGTTCGATGCCTTGCTCAAGGGCATCTAAGTCGTGGTATTCTTTCCACCCAGCTGGCAATTTCCCTAAATCCCATACTTTATTATAAAACCCCAGCAACTTTGTAGATGCTAAAACACCTAAATGATAAATGCAGTAAGAAATTACTCGTCATCCAATTTTTTATATCGACTATGCATTCCATTAGTTTTTCAAATTGGTGTGTTTCACCGGGCTGCAAGGAAATATAGAGCTGAGTATCATCAGCATAACAGTGAAAGCTAACTCCATGTTTCCTGATGATATCTCCCAAGGGTAACATATAAAGCGTGAAGAGTAGCGGCCCTAGTACTGATCCTTGAGGTACTCCATACTGCACTTGTGATCGATATGATACATCTTCATTCACTGCTACGAACTGATGGCGGTCATATAAGTAAGTATATTGTAGAAAATGAGTGGAACTGTTCCTCAGGGGGTCTATAGTGCACTGTCTGATGTGATACTGTAGCTGACGGCTGAATGGTTGCAATTTTATCTCGAATAGTATCGATTTTAGAAGTAAAGTAGTTCATAAAGTCATTACTGTTGTGGTGTTGGGAAATGTCAACACTTGTTGAGGCTTTATTTTTCGTTCACACACCTCTTTAAAGTTATTTTTAGTGATCTCCGACTGGCAAAGTCGAACATCATTAGTGCCAGCATGAATAACAATCTTACTGTATTTACGTTTAGCATTAGCCAGCACTTTTAAATTTGTCAAGATGTCAGGCGCTCTGGCTACCGGTAAACATTTGACTATGGTGGCTGGTGTCTCTATATTCACGTTCCGTACAATAGAATCACCAATAACTAGAGCACTTTCATCAGGTTTCTCAGTGGGTGCGTCACTGAGTGGGGAGAACCTGTTTAATGTTTTGATCGGAACAGAAGAGCGGTGTTTTGACCCATGACTACGCTGCCTCCCGTCACCGTCCCGTCACCCAGTTGCCCTGCTGCAGGGGCTCTGTTGCTGGAACCGGACAATGTACAGGAATCCCTGAGCTAAACGCATCCAAAGCCTTATCTATAGCCCTAACATTCTTACTGTCCTCAATTAAAGTTTGGATGCGTGTCTCTAATTCTGAAATCTTCTCTGTCAGCCTAACTATTTCCGTGCATTTATCACATGTAAATCCCTCATCAGCGACAGCGATAGATAAACTGTACATGTGGCAAGAGGTGCAAATAACGATAGTACGAGAAGCCATTACTCACCGTGCTTGATGAAATATTCTTACTGCGTTTGTTTGATGAACTTGTGAAAAACTGCAGCGTGAGAGAGGAGAGGAGAGGAGAAAAGAAAACGCTAATGACAAGCTAACGAGTGCTAACGCTTTGCAGGTGTACTGCAGTCACGGAAGAGTGAACGATCAAAGTTAATCTGATAAGATTGATTGATAATATCAGAAATATGGTGTGAATTAAGTTATATTTTACAACTTAAAAAACAAACAAACAAACAGACAGTGATAGTAAGAAAGATTATAGAGAAAAAACATAAAATAAAAACAGCTTCACGGAGCTATGATTACCCTGCTGAAAAAAACAATAGAAACCATTACAGAAGTTCTAATGGTTTCAATTACAAAACCATTACAAACCATCAGCAATTAACCATTAAAACCATTACCAAATGGTTTCCATTACGTAGTGTGTTTTGGGCATATTCCATTAGGATTTATTGGTTTGTATTGGTCACGATTTGCACATAATGGTTTCCATCACAGTTTTGTATTGGTTCTGATGGTTCCATTACAAGTTTGTATTGGTCTTTATTAAAACAAATTTAATGGTTTCCGTCAGTTTTGTAATGGTTGTGATGGTTCCATTGCAAGTTTGTACTGGTCTTTATTTGCATATATTTAATAGTTTTCGTTGCAGTTTTATATTGGTTCTGATTTGAATGTTTAACTGATAGCTGGTAATTAGGCCATTAATTAATATAAGTAAATAATTTAAATTATTAATACAAACTGTACACAGGTTTTGTCAAGAATATAATTTTTTTATTCATTTAAACTTCATACCAACCTTTCAATAGCAAACAGTTCAGGTTGTTTTGCAAAGAATTAAGAATATGCACCTAAAATCAAAATTATTCACAGAATATTCAACATAGCTGGAATTAACACAAAACCTTGACATTACATTTTATTTTAATTATTGTTATTCATTAATGCATTAATAGAAATGCAGGAACTATTAACTGTTTTTGTGGCTTGTAGCTGTCTCAGACCTGCAAAAAAAAAAGGGACAATTCATTAGGACAATGTACCACATTACCAGTATGTGAGATTATACATATATTTATATGGCTCAAAAAAGTTATTGATTTTTCTTTCATGCCTAAAATCATTAGGATTTAAAAAAAGATAATGTTCCATGAATATATTTTGTAAATTCCCTACCATAAATGTATCAATTTAACTTTTTTATTAATAAAATGCTTTGCTTTGGATTTGAAATATTTTTCACAATATTTAGATTTTTTAGCACCATCAGATTCCAGATTTTCAAATAGTTGTATCTCAGACAAATATTGTCCTCCTAACAAACCATACATCAATGGCAAACTTATTTATTATTATTATTGAAATAAAAATCTAAAAAAATAAAATAAAAACAATTACCCTTGTAACTGGTTTTGTGGTCCAGTTTCACAAATAGGCTTGAATAATTACATTGTCTACTTTTTATGGTACATAGTCTCTATTCACTTCGAGTCATATTAGATAAGAGGTTGTAGCAATTCCATTCGGATATGGATATGTAAACACTTACCACTGACAGTTTTATCTGGTTTATGTCACTGATCTCCTCATCCAGGTATTTCCGTATGTAACCCGGTTGAAATAATGTTCTTTAGTGTAAGATGTACTAGTTTGAATAATTAATTTCATAGTTTAATAAATAGTTTAAGGTTAAAAAAGGTAAAAATTCATTGACTGGCAAAGAAATGTTGATTTTGCTCAATGAGAGAAATACATATGGTGTAATATTCATTTATGGTATACAGCATTTAAAATGTTAAATATTTGTTGGGTAATAATATATGTTAAAATGTTTAAAAGATGCCTGTGAAAATAATAAGAAAGAGTTACACAAATGTTTTGTGAATTTATTTTATTTCTGAAAGTTTTGTGAATGATCCAATCACTGGAGAGGTCAAGGGTAAGAAGGAAGTGGGAGACAGACGTGAGTGAGGGGAACCCAAGGGGCAAGGAACTCGACCGGAAGTTGAAGTCTGGTGGGGGCTGCCATCTTTTAGCAGAACTTCACTTGCGTTAGCATTCCCATTGACTCCCATTCATTTTGGCGTCACTTTGACAGCGAATAACTTTACATCTGAGGCGTTTAAAGACTCTGTTTGTCCATTATTTATTTCTAAAGATACACAACAATGTATAAAGGGCTCCATTACCTTCTATGTTACATTATGGCCCCGTATAAACAGTTTTTGTAAAAAATAGGCTAACGATTGCGTCATAACCACTCGGCTCTCTGTCGCATTACCGTACAGACAGGAGGAGAAGCTCGCAGACAATTAACTTAATATGGCGTACTGGCGTTACATTTTAAAATACTATACAAAATAATTAATCAGAATACTTACTCCTGCTCACTCACGACAAAGAACTCCCCGCTCAAGCTCGCCGTCTCTGCAAGATTAACGATGGCAGTTTGCACACACAGCTACTAGAAGATTTACATCTGGCAGACAGGTTGCTGACGTCGTCAAGCTTCGTTTGAGTCTGCGCGTCAGAAACGGAAGTGCTAAAAAACGCTAAAACTGGGCTTCATTTGTCTCAATTGAGTTCCAATGGGGTCGCTGTGTCCATTTCTTTTACTGTCTATGGGGGAACCGAAACGATGCTGCTAGCTGCTGTTTGAGGGTTTCTGTGTGGAGGAAGGCGAAGGTGACGTTTACACAAAGCGTCAAAATTTGGCGCGACCTGCTACAGGAAACGCTGGTTGGGGATGATCCTGGGAGAAAGGAGCGTATGGAAGTGGGAGTTTGGAAAGAGGTCAACTAAAAATGGACAAGAGGGAGAAGGCAGCGGGTAGGCACAACTATGTTGAGAATGGGTCAGCATGGACTGATATGGGTGATAGTGAGGCGGGTATGGATATAAGTCAAGAAGGTAAAAAAAAGAGGGACAAAAGAGGAAATACTTTTGCTGGGATCAGTACAAAGAGGGCAAGGAGTAATGAGGATTATGGGAAAGCAATAAACGATAATGGTATGGAAGGACTAGAGTTTAAAATCATATTGAGATTTGGTGAGGAGAGGGGAATTTCGTCAATAAGTCCGGTGAAATTAACCTTTTAACTGTCACCCCCATTTTTGAACATAGACGTGGAAGTACACTATTCACACTTAAATTGTTATAAATCAAAAACGCTTTTGAATACAGACCAAAGGTTGGTCTCTTTTTAAAGAAGACAATCTGCAGATTATTGCAGAAGTGAAATCATTTTAAAAAATGAAAGCATAAAAAAGTTATAGAAGTTTAAATTTACTGTAAATACGTTTATTATTTTATTTTTATTATATTTTATATAAAATAAATATTTAATAAAATATGTTTTAATCCAAAATTGCTATAAAATTAAAGCCATATGTCTAAATAAGTTGTGTTCCAAATTTGAAGTTGATATGAAAAAAATGTAGGTTCATATGCAATTTTGTTTAGGCGTTATACCACAAAAAGCCACCAGGGGCCATTGAAACTCCATTGAATTTTTTGGATGCATTTGTTTGTCACAAATGTATCAATTTCTCTCTCAATATTATGTCTATGACAAAATAACCACCAAATATGGAATCTTGAGACTCAGACCTTTCCAACGATATGTATTTTGTCAAGATTATGAAGAGTTTTGATTCTAAAAGACCGTAATATATTTGGAATATGACCCCTCCCACTAAGGGGGAGGACCACGCTAAAAGATTTTAAAGTACGATTTCCATGGTAACGCAGTGTTCGATTTCAAAATGGTTTTCATAAGATGAATTTGGAGTATATAAGCTTTCAAATGATATATAATTTATGATGATTACTAAAATATGTGATAGGGAAAAAGGAAGTGGAATAGATTTTTTGTAACAAAGGTCAGAACTCCAGTTATGATGTATATGTTTTGAGGTGCACTCTTTTTATAAATTAATCTTTTACTGTTCCTTCATAATTTTTTAACAACAAAACGTGGTCAAATATCTATTTAGGAGTCTTAGACCTTTCCAACGATATATAGTTTGTCATGATTAGATTAGGATATAATTGTAATATATTGAAGTAAATTTAGGCGTCCCGTATACGGGACGGTGACATTTATCAGGTTAACAACTGTATTGAGAAACCAGATCGGGGATTAAGGATTAAAGAAATTGGGAGGTTTAAAGTAATAAGTACAAGTCAAATTGAAAAAGGAAACATATGGAGTAAGGGAGTGATATGGGGGGTACCAGTCGGGGTTACAATGGAGGAAATCAAAGCAAATCTTAAAGGAGGATATCTAAAAGGTGTCCGAAGGATGCAGATAACTCGGGAGGGAGTGAGGAAGGACAGTGAGCTTGTGATTCTGGAGTTTGAGGAGGAAGTGCTCCCAAAGAATGTAACACTAGGTTTTTTGAGTTATAGTGTAAGAGAGTATGTTCCAAAGCCAATGAGGTGTTATAACTGTCAAAGGTTTGGACATACAGCGATAACATGTAAAGGCAGAAGAAGGTGTGCAAGATGTGGAGATGATCATGAGTATGGTCATTGTAATCACGAGCAACCAAAGTGTTGTAATTGTGGGGGTAGTCATAGTGTGGCTTACGGTGGATGTGAGGTGATGAAAAGGGAAATGGAAGTACAACGAGCTAAAATTCAAAATAAGATCTCATATGCAGAAGCTGTGAAAATGGTTAGTAAGAGTGATGAAAGAAACAGAGAGGAAAGACAAAAAACAAAAGTACCAGACCAAGATAAGGAAGAGATAGTAACGGTTGATCTAAAGAAGTTAGTCACTTTCATAGCAGGGGTGATAAATGCAACTATGGAGGTTAAATCTAAAACGGAGAGAATACAAATAATTGTAAAAGCAGCAGTTCATCACCTAGATATCAGGGAGTTGACATGGGAGGAGGTGAGGAATGAGCTAAACAGTCAAGCAAGCCAGGAGCAAGTAGGGACTGGATAGTATTAATAATGGTCCTCTTGCTACAATGGAATGCTAGGAGCTTGATGGCCAACGGACAGGAATTTAAAAAGTACATTGATGATCTTCCCAATAAACCAGACATTATTTGTGTACAGGAAACTTGGTTGAGACCAAATTTAGAATTCAGGATAGATGGATATGCCTCTGTAAGGTGTGATGGGGGGATGGAGTAGGGAGAGGATGTGCTACATTTATTGGAAATGATATTTCATTCAGAGAAGTGAGTGTAGGGGGGAACGAACAAGAATATGTTAGTGTAGTGATATGGACAAATGAGGGAGAGTGTGTAATTATAAATTATTATAATCCATGTAGGAAATTAGAGTTGGGGCAGATAACACAAATAGTAGGGTTGGATGGTAATAAGGTGGTGGTATGTGGTGACTTTAATGCACATAGTACGTTATGGGGAGGAGTAAAAACAGATGTAAATGGTGTGGTTGTAGAATAATTATTAGAAGAGAGAAACATGGTGTGTTTAAATGATGGGAGAGGGACTAGAATAGATGTACATACAGGGAATATCTCAGCATTAGATTTAACTTTAGTTTCTAGGAATTTAGCGGGAATATGTGAGTGGGATCTATCTGAAGAATCATTGGTAGGTAGTGATCATTTTCCAGTATGGTGTAGTGTTTTATTGGAAATAAATAAGGATCAAAGGGAATTAGTGGGGAAATGGATATTTAGTAGCGCAAAATGGGAAAGATATAAATATATGTGTGAGATAGAAATGGATAAAATAGATCTTAATGAGGAAATAGAGGAGATTGATAAAAATATTAGAACAACAATACTACAAGTTGCTAAAGAATCGATATCTAAAAGCAAAGGGAAAATGAAAAGAAAGGCAGTTCCCTGGTGGACAGAGGAGTGTGGGAAAATAGTGAAAGAAAGGAATAAAGCACTCAGATTATTAAGAAAAACACATAATTTTCATAATTTGATTAAATATAAAGAAACACAAGCAAAGGTTAGGAAAATTATACGAAAAGCAAAAAAGCAAAGCTGGCAGACTTTCTGTAACAAAATTGGTAGAGCAACACCTGTTGGAGATGTGTGGAACATGATTAAGAGTATGCGTGGAATTCGAAGGGAATGGAAGTATCCAATATTGAAGATGGGGGATGAAGCAGCAGTGTCTGACAAGGAGAAGGCAGAGATGATAGCGAAGGCATTTACTCTTATTCATAGTTCCGATAACTTAACGGAGGAGGGAAAGAGAGGAAGGACATTGACAAGATTAGCATATGGAGAATTACTTGAAAGAAGGGAGGATAGTAACAGTATAATGGATGCACCAATTACAATAAAAAGCAATAAAAAGATCTGGATTAACATCTCCGGGTAAAGATGATATCTGCTATGTAATGATAGAACATTTAGGTGTTTTAGCATCTACAAAGTTGCTGGGGTTTTATAATAAAGTATGGGATTTAGGGAAATTGCCAGCTGGGTGGAAAGAATACCACGACTTAGGTGCCCTTGAGCAAGGCATCGAACCCCTAACTGCTCCCCGGGCGCCGCAGCATAAATGGCTGCCCACTGCTCCGGGTGTGTGCTCACAGTGTGTGTGTTTGTGTTCACTGCTCTGTGTGTGTGCATTTTGGATGGGTTAAATGCAGAGCACAAATTCTGAGTATGGGTCACCATACTTGGCTGAATGTCACTTCACTTCAGAAGCAGTAATTATTCCTATCAGGAAACCAGGGAAAGATTTATCAAGCCCAATGAATTATAGACCAATAGCACTTACATCACATGTAGGAAAGATAATGGAAAGGATCATTACAGATAGATTATCTTTTTATATGGAAAGTAGAGGAATTTTATCACCTCATCAGAGTGGATTTAGGAGGGGTAGAGGAACGATGGATCCTGTTATGTGTTTGGAAACAGAGATAAGGAAAGCTTAAGTTAATAAAGAATCTGTAATGGCAGTGTTCTTTGATGTAGAAAAAGCCTACGATATGGTTTGGAAGGAGGGAGTAATGATAAAATTAAAAATGATAGGAATAGGAGGTAGGACATATAATTGGATTAAGGGATTCTTGGATGAGAGAAGTATACAAGTAAGAATTGGGACAGCTGTTTCAAGAAGATACATGGTAGAAAATGGTACTCCTCAGGGCAGTGTTATTAGCCCTATACTCTTTTCCATAATGATTAATGATGTTTTTTCGCAAGTACAGGGGGATATCGGACAGTCACTGTTTGCTGATGATGGAGCCTTATGGAAAAGGGGAAGGAACATTAATCATATTAAAGGTAAAATACAAGAGGCAATTAA
Source organism: Carassius gibelio (assembly GCF_023724105.1). NCBI lineage: Eukaryota > Metazoa > Chordata > Actinopteri > Cypriniformes > Cyprinidae > Carassius > Carassius gibelio. Next base: position 26,273,134 of record NC_068380.1, on the reverse strand, counting down.
TGTGGTGGAGAGATGGTCAATTGCATGGGGATTTAAGTTTGCAATTGGGAAAACCAAGACAGTATTTTTCACTAGAAACAGAGGGGTTGAAGCTCAGGTAAAGATGTATGGGCAAGAAATAGAGCAAGTAAAAGTTTTTAGGTTTTTGGGTATGTGGTTTGATGACAAGTTAACATGGAATGAACATATCAGAAGGGTAAATACCAAGTGTAAAAAGATACTAAATGTGATGAGATGCTTAACAGGGTCAGATTGGGGGGCAAGTAGGCCTGCTAGTAAAATGTGTATATTGCATTGATAAGATCAGTATTAGATTACGGGTGCATCGCTTATGGATCGGCAGCAAAAACGTCATTAAAGAAGTTGGATGTGGTGCAAGCTCAAGCTTTAAGACTATGCTGTGGGGCTATGAAAACAACTCCTGTGGCTGCTCTTCAGGTTGAGATGGGGGAAATGCCATTGCACATTAGACGTAAGCAGTTAATGATGCACTACTGGATAAATTTACAGGGGCATTCTGGGGATCGACATCCTACAACTAAGATACTTCTCCCATGTTGGGAGAGTGAAAGAGCTAAACGGGGATGCTTTGCATGGAGATGTGAAGAAATAGCTGGAGACATGACATTAAATCAAGGTGGATATATCCCGACAGTGCCATTATCAGTGACACCACCCTGGTTGTTTCCTCCAGTGTCAGTAGATTTATATTTCCTGGAAAAATTGCAGGGACAAAAAGGATTTTGAAATATAGCAGTACTGGTGGAAGATAGAATACAAACACTATATCAAACATATTTTCAAATATATACAGATGGATCCAAGGATCCTACAGGGAAAGCAGGTTTTGGTTTTAGTATTCCTACATTACATGTTGCTGGTAAGAGAAGGACTTCAGATCATCTATCAGTGTATACAGTTGAGATGTTGGCAATTGTAATAGCATTAGAGAAGGTAGAAGAATTACAAATTAAAAAAGATATTGTATGTACTGATTCATGCTCTGCATTAATGTCACTGCAGTCATTTACATCTAACAGCAGACAAGATATAGTAAATGAGATCTACAGAATTACAGATTTTTACAGAATTAAAAATATGAACATTCAGGTAACATTTGTGTGGATTCCGGCACACAGAGGGATTAAAGGAAATGAAGATGTGGATACATTAGCAAAACAGGCGCTGATGCAGGAGGACGTCTTGTACGTTCCACTCAGTAAGTCTGAAGCAAAAGGAATAATTAAACGAAACATCATTAAGGAGTGGCAGAACAGTTGGGATACAGGAAACACAGGGCGACATCTCTATATATTACAGCAAAATGTGGGTACAGGAAGGATAGCCAGAAGAAACAATAAAGAGGAGAACATTTTGACAAGGCTAAGGGTAGGACATACTAGGCTTAATAAAACTTTGCACTTAATAAATAAGCACCCGTCAGGATTGTGTGAACACTGCCAAATAGAGGAGTCAGTCGAGCATGTAATTCTTCACTGTCAAAAATTCTATCGAGAGCGGGAAGTATTAAGGGAGGAAGGTAGAAAGTTTGATCAGGAAGAATTAAGTTTAAAAAATGTGTTTGATATTGAAGTAGGGAAGTTATTCGGTTATTTGAGAGAAACTGGATTGATAAATAGAATTTAGGGGCAAGAAATATTTTATTATTTTTATTAGTACTATTATTAGATGTATTTAATTTTTTACTCAAGGGAAGGAAAACTCTGGCCCACACTCCAACTTAGTAGGTGGCGGTAATGCACCATAATGCTGTTTGCCACCCGCCATTAAACGAAACAAAGAAGAAGAAGAAGAAGACGTGAGTGAAACGAACGTGTGTGAGTTGGTGCGGAGAAAAAAAGACGGTTGCTGTTAATTGTAATGCACCTGAAAATTAAAGTGTTCAACACGAACACTTATACCAGTAATTAGTGGTGATAGTTATGTTTGTTTGAGTGAAAAACTCATCCGTTACAACAGACATATGTTTCAGTTAGCCGCTGATTTAGTGGTTAGTGTTTTACATGGACTTTGCTGATAAGCTAGCGGCCAGCGACCTTAATTAGTTAAGCCTGTATGAAAATATGAAACGGACGATGATCAAAGACTTTCCCGGAGCCGGATAGTGTTGTCGAGTGATGAACTTAGCTGAGATCGTCCACCGTGTGTAACTTCTCTTCATCAATCTTCTCATCATCCCTAATCCTCTCCACCTGTCTTCTGCTGCTGACGCCGTTGATCCGAAGCACGTGAGATTACATGCACATTGAAAAAAGTTACATTTTGTTTGTTTGGCCTTTATGGTGAAACGGCCATTTTTGAGTTTAAGGCTACAACTTACCCGAGCTACATTCAGGCCTGCATCATTTGAACATTTGAAGGGTATTTCATTTTAAGATAGGTTTTTGCCGGCTATTTTATTTTCTTGGGCCCTTATGTGTTTAATGTGAATTTAAATGCAGCTGTGATGTGAAAAGTGAGTTGTACCAGACATATTTAATTTCTGACATTCTTTTCTAAGTAAATCTGTTTTATATATATTTTTAAAACCTTTGTGGTTACTGACTCTTGATATTTTCAGTTAATTAAGAAAAAGAGTAAAATTTGGGTTAAACGTGAAATTGTTTATAGGAGAAGAGTAATTCCTAGACTTTTAATTTCCTGTTAAAGTGTGAATAGTACTGCTTAAATTTTGATTTAAAGTATTTCATTTTAAAAGATAGTAAACACACACACACACACAAGTTAGATACTCATACATTTATTTGTGAAACCTCACTTATTTGATTTAAAAGATAGTTAAAGAACTCAGGATAGCCACCTCTCATTATAGTTCAGCAAGCTAGAGGCGCTACACGTACACTTAGGAGGCGTTTATTTCCTATAAGGTATTGCCTTTTTTCTTCAGCTTCTGAGACAGACACTCCTGTTTTGAACACGCACACACACATAAACAAAAATTGAAATTCAAGAACTGATGGACTAATCTCAGACTTTAAATCTGACCACTCTCAAGTTGAAATTAAGTAGCATATGTGACCTGTGCTGGCAAAGTTAGTCACAATGAGCAAAAATCAGTTGAGGTTTTTTTTCTCATTAAAAAGTCCTTCAAAATGATGTATGACTGTATATATATATATATAAAAAAAATGACTGAGCTACACCCGTTTGAAGTTGAAAGAGTTGAAAGAGAGAAACTCTTTTCTATTTTCTAAAGGTTCCAAACCAAAATCACTGAGCAACATTGCATCTTTTCCTGCAGTTCTTTTCTTAATAATAATTCACTTTTTTTATTTTACATCCGAACAAAAGCATTCAAGTAAGAAAAACAAATAATCAAATGTAAAATCCCTTTATTCATTACAAATAAATTAATTATTAAAACTATAAAAGCAGTTCAATTAGTCATTCTATGTATACAGGTGCTGGTCATATAATTAGAATATCATAATTTCAATTCAAAAAGTGAAACTTGTATATTATATTCATTCATTACACACAGACTGATATATTTATTTATATCTGACAACTAAGGAAAATCCCAAATTCATTATCTTAGAAAATTAGAGTATAACTTAAGACCAATACAAAGAAAGGATTTTTAGAAATCTTGGCCAACTGAAAAGTATGAACATGAAAAGTATGAGCATGTACAGCACTCAATACTTAGTTGAGGCTCCTTTTGCCTGAATGACTGCAGCAATGTGGCGTGGCATGGAGTCGATCAGTCTGTGGCACTGCTCAGGTGTTATGAGAGACCAGGTGTCTCTGATAGTGTCCTTCAGCTCTTCTGCATTGTTGGGTCTGGCATATCACTACTCAGCAGCAGTACAATCCTTTCTGAAGCGAGACACTTCTGGTTCTGTCTGTTGTTCAAGAGTGTCTTGACACAAGGAATGCGAAGCTGAAACCCATGTCTTACATACGTCTGTGTGTAGTGGTTCTTGAAGCACTGACTCCAGCTGCAGTCCACTCTTTGTGAATCTCCCCCACATTTTTGAATGGGTTTTGTTTCACAATCCTCTCCAGGGTGCAGTTATCCCTATTGCTTCTACACTTATTTTCTACTACATCTTTTCCTTCCCTTCTCCTCTTTATTAATGTGCTTGGACACAGAGCTCTGTGAACAGCCAGCCTCTTTAGCAATGACCTTTTGTGTCTTCCCCTCCTTGTGCAAAGTGTCAATGGTCGTCTTTTGGACAACTGTCAGGTCAGCAGTCTTCCCCATGATTGTGTAGCCTACAGAACTAGACTGAGAGACCATTTAAAGGATTTGCAGGTGTTTTGAGTTAATAAGCTGATTAGAGTGTGGCACCAGGTCTCTTCAATATTGAACCTTTTCACAACATTAAAATTTTCTGGGATACTGAATTTGGGATTTTCCTTAGTTGTCAGTTATAAACATCAAAATTAAAAGAAATAAAGATTTGGAATATATCAGTCTGTGTGTAATGAATGAATATAATATACAAGTTTCACTTTTTGAATGGAATTAGTGAAATCAACTTTTTGATGATATTTTAATTATATGACCAGCACCTGTATTTATCAGGATATATATATAACTGTAATTTGAATGTCGGATTGAAATGAACACTGTTATTAGAGTAGATAATTGTTAGCATAAGTGCGGCTAATAATAATAATAAAAAAAAAATTATTTTGTGTTTTGCTTTGGTACTGAAATTGGTACTGTGACAACACTAATAGTTAGACCTCGATTAATGTGTTCAGGTGCACTGCAGGTTGGAGCAAAACTCTGCATGTAAGTGGACCTTAAGAGACAATGTTGAGATCTCCTGCAATATGTTCTGAGCATGCACTATAAAGAGACAGAATGACTTACAACACTGGTGTCCAGTCCTGGGCTGAAGGACCACCGTTCTGCAGAGTTTCTGCTGATCCTTGATCAGCTGCTCAGGTCTGCTTAACTGGGGTTGGAGCTAAACTCTGAAAAAAAGAGAAGACAAGATTGTTTAAATGTTACAGTAACCTTGTGCTTTATCAATGATTTTCAGTCTCTGAAATAGAAAAGATCTATCAGTGCTGAATGGCATCATGCATACATCATATGTAATGATATTTAACAAGAGTTCTAACACTGTGTCTTCACTGGACAGCACAACAAAATACAACAGAGCCTTTTATAATCAGTGATGCTCTCTACACTGGATGCGGCACGAAACAACAAATCACAGACGGTGATCTGATGCCTTTTCCTATTTATGATGTACTGACACAAAGTTTGAATGATTTTTAACAGTCACTTTGGTGTGAGAGTGTGTAGCTTGGAGATAGAGATTTTTTTATGTTTCTGAAATAAGTCTCATGTAAACAAAGAAAACTGCATTTATTTGATCATAAATAAAAATGGTAATGTTGTGAAATATTAGTAAAATTTCAAATAACTGCTTTATATGAATATTTTGTACAATTGTATTCTTGTTTTCACAAAGCATGATTTCTGAAGGATTGTGTGACACTGGAGACTGATGCTGAAAATTCAGCTTTGATCACTTATTAAAACAAACTTAAATAGAAAATAGTTATTAAAAAATGGTAATTTCACAATTTAACTGTATATTAATCAAATAAATGCAGCAGTGGTGAGCATAAAAGATGTCTTTGAAATACATGACAAATCTGACCCTTACATTTTTGAATGGTGTATGTTTGACGAATTGCTTACTATTCATGGTTCATAAGGTCTAAAAATGTTCTTCGACAGGAGATATGACTAGAGCACAGCCATCAGCATGGAAGAACCTAGGAACATACGCATACTGTCACAGAGACAACAATATTTATTATACAATGCCAGGTATAAGGCATAAACTATAGCAGAGGTGAAATGCAGAAAAGAAAAATAATTATTCACAGAATATATAATTTATATAATCATTTACAATAAATATATATATTTAGGTTTTACTTATGTAGTAATGCTCCTACAGCGTGGACATCAAAATGTGTATGTTTTCATCCTCTCTGTCAGAAGCTCCCTTCAGAAATGTTAAAATCAGGAACTTCTCCTGTGTCATAGATGTTTTTTTTCTGGCACTTCTGAAATCACAGAACAAGTTTGTATTTATGTGTTTACCATGAAAGATCAAAACCTGAAGGTTTTTGTCCATTTTCACGCTATATGTAAGTGATGTAACGTTATCCGGTTACGATAGTGCACATTTTAGGATTAAACAGTGCATACTTTTAGGGTTAAATTAATTCGGTTAAGTTACTTCCATTCATCCATTGATATATATGGAGAGAGAGAGAGACAGAGAGAGAGAGAGAGCATCTACACACAAGATGACATTAAAAGCCCAAACTTAATAAATAAGAGCTCATGTCTATCCTTACCTCTTGTAGTTAGCCTTACCTTTGAGATGCTAACTGACTTTTTCTGACGACGCTAAACCATTTCTATAAAGTAAATATTAAACGAAAGCGTACAATTTACATGAAATAAAGTGTCAGGAACATTTTAATGTACTATTTGTGTAATTTAATAGACTAAACTTACCTAAAAAAAAGTGAAACCACACTGAGTGTCAGCGATCAGCTGCTTGACAGTTCATTTAATGTAATGACAGTACATTAAAATGAAGTGTAACTCCGTGAATACTCAACGAAGAGACATGAGAGAGATATCTATAGAAAGCTTGACATGTCTACTTTAAAACTAAACCAGTGCTGCTAACAGATATTCTGTGATAAAGTAATCCATATGAAAACAACGATGTCTGTTTTTCATGTCTCCCTTCATTATATCTAATGTGACCACGCCCCCGCGCTGAACGCGCTATTCAGATTCAAACTGAAGCGCGCGCTTGAATACACCCACACAGAAGAAAAAGCAGCGAGACTGTTCAAGTTTTTTATTTTACTGTTTGCTTCGCGATGAGAGGAATAAAACATAATTCACCCCAAACGGATGCCAATGCATAGTTTACCGTGGAGGTGTGTGCGGAACAACCAATCAAAACTGACTATGTTACTGACCAATCAGAACACAGTATGCTACCGAAAGGTGGGGTTTAAGGCATAGACATATAAATAACTAGACGCCTCATTGGCCGCTCGACCGCACGTCAACGTCGCCGCCATCTTTGTGCGGGCATCTGTTCCATCATTCTCATAAGTGGAATCGAGAAAATGCCTCAGTCGTGTGCTGCTTGGGGCTGTACAAACCGCCGCACAATTGAAAATAGGTCTCGGGGAATTACTTTTCACAGGTAAGACTGAAAAGTTATTGTCTGACACTGATCTGGTTGTATTTGGTCAATAAAACATTATGTAGACTACACAGCTTGACGGTAATGGACCGTGACCGTCGGAGTCACACACTGTTAGCTAAGTTAGCGATATCGATGTTTTGTTGCTGAGTTGAGGAACCCAGAAATTTTACACTCTTTATTGTATAGTTTTAGCATATGTTAAATTATATATGGTAAATCGCCCGTAATCGAGATATTCATTTATATTGCCGTTTTTTTCTGTGCTGAAATAACGTTACTCGTTCCGACTAAGCGACATGAATCAAATTTAATTAGTTGGCTAGCTAACTCTTTTCACACACTGAAGGTTTCCCAAAAACATACAGTTGAGGAGGCAGTGGGAAGTAGATTTAAGAAGAGAAGGTTTTTGCGCAAGCAAGTCCTCCGTGCTATGCAGTGAACACTTCAAGCCGGAGGACTTTGACAGGACAGGTCAAATTGTGAGGATTAGGGATGGAGCTAAACCATCGATTTTCAGTTTCCCCCGTCATCTACAAAGAGTAGGTTTTATGGTCACTGGTTTATAATTATTTGATAGCGTGTCATTAAATAGTTAGTTACATTATTTAATATTTATTTTAGCCTGTGGAAACCAGGAAAACAAAGACCTCAAGGAAAGCTGAGGAGAGCTGGTCAGTGTACTGTTCCCAGGATTTCCAAGAGGTCGACCCTCCTCTGCCTAATGTTGTGAATATTTGTACTTGTTAAGACTAGAACAACTCTGAGCATTATGACTGTGGTCTTATTAAATCATATCTGTTTCTTTCTGTCACTGTTTTCAGACACATTCGCATATACACCTGCACACATTGAATGATATACATGGGTCAAAGATGAGATTTTGTTGTAAACGCAAGTAAATTGTCTAGTTTCATATTTAAATAATGTTTGAGACAATAAAATGTCAAAATATTGGCAAATGATACTATTGGAAACACTATTTGTCCTTGACCCACATACAGACACAAACACTGTAATGGCAGTGGGATTGAGGGGTCATGAGATTAAATAATTGAAAAAAAAAATGTTTTCAAAAATGAAAAATTGTTGTAATTTATTTACTGTAATTTTATCCCAGATAGTATGTGTATGATTTTTAATGTTTAGATCATGATTAGGAATTCATTCCAGCTGACAGAAAACTGTACTAGTTATGCCCCAAACAGCTGAGGCTGTGTTTCATGTGAAATTAACATTATGCCAAATATTTTCATTATTTTCTCTAATAGGATCACTCCTATGCATTGCCTGCATCTCCTGCTGTTCTAAAGACCAGACTTTGTGAAGCCTTGGCTAGAGTGGAGAGTCTGGAGCACGAGTTGAGGAATGTCAAGGACCGGGAACGGAGGGCAAAGAAGACGGTGCGTGATCTTCTAGAGGATCTGAAGGGAAAGAACCTCATAAATGAAGATCTGAAAGAGAGACTTGGTTTCTACTCTGGTAAAATGAAAATAATATTTTTTCTTCTTTTTTTAATGGGAAGAGCATTTACTAGTTAGTCTGTTCTTAATTAATTACAGATCTTCCGGTAGACCTCTTGTCAAAACAGGGCCATGAGTACACAAAAGAGCAGAGGGAGTTTGCCCTCACTCTTCATTTACATGGTCCAAAAGCCTACAATTATTTGAGGAAATCTCTTCATCTTGGCCTCCCACATCCACATACATTACAGAGGTATTCTTCATTTCATTGATTGCACTTTTACAAAGAACTTTAATACATTAAATAACTACTTTTTCATTTCATGAAGGTGGATGAGTTCTGTGGATGCCAAGCCTGGCCTCAACATGATGATGTTGGACATGCTGAAAAGACGACAAGAGGAAGACCCAGCTAAATATGGATGTGTAACTCTGATGTTGGATGCCATGGCCATCAAGAAACACATCCAGTACAATCCTCACACACAGAACATGTCTGGATTTGTTGATATGGGGGATGGTATGAATGAAACCGATGTTGCCACAGAGGCTCTAGTTTTCATGGTGGTTGGCTTACAAGCACATTGGAAGGCTCCAATTGCCTACTACCTCACCAACACTCTGTCACCAGATAAACAGAAGGTGTTAATTCTTCATGCATTGGAGGAGCTGCATGAGCGTGGCATAAGGGTACTCTGCATTACGATGGATGGACATGCCACCAACATTAGTATGTACAACCGGCTTGGGTGCCAGTTAAAGGCAAACCCACATGAGCCCTTAAAGACATTTTTTTCACATTCAGTGACTGGTGAGAAGGTCTTTGTAATGATGGATGTTTGCCACATGTTGAAGCTGTCACGGAATATGTTGCAGGCTTACAGTCCTATAAAGAGCAGTACTGGCCAGATCAACTGGAAACACATTGTTCAGTTAAATGACATTCAAATCAAAGATGGACTGCATGCAGCCAACAAGTTAACAGACAAGCATGTACATTTCGATTCTCAGAAGATGAAGGTTTCCTTGGCCGCACAGACACTCAGTCGCTCCGTGACAGTAGCTCTGCGAACACTGCGAGACCTTGGCTATCCACAGTTTGAACACTGTGAAGCAACAGCTGAATTCATTGAGGTAGTACTATATGCAAACATGGTTATGAATGAAATGCTTTCATTTAATGCAAACATTTGCTTTTAGATGATTGACAGGCTCTTTGACATTATGAACAGCCGCAATCCGCGAACTAAAGGGTTCAAAAGTCCCCTGGCTGCTTGGAATTGGAGTGATAGAGTAGAGTTCTTGTTGAGAGCCAGGGAATATTTGATCAGTTTGGTGATGAAAGATGGCACACCCCTTCACCAATCAAAGAGGTCATTTAAAAGTCAAGTTTATGTTCGTTTGAAGAGTTCATAAGTTCATATGAAGCTCTGTTCCCTTGTTCTTTTCTTTTTATTGACTGTTTTGTTTGATTGGTATTCTTCTATGTTCAGTATTTTTCAGTTCATACAGGTTGCAGAATGGTATGTATGGCATTTTGTTCATGTTTCATACCTTCCAAGTTCTGTTCTAATGTTGTTCTTAATCGGCTTAATGGCCTACAGATAAATAATTACTTATGTTAAACGATCCTAACCCTTAACTAATTTTCACTCTTAAGGAGCATACAGTAATTTTGCAGTATTCACTTTAAATATTATACCTTTTATGTACTCTGAAAATGCAGTTACCAGCCAGGGACATTGCAGTGGGGTGGCTTCTTGGGAGCCATTCTGAATGTTTTACCAAAAGCCCCAAATATTTTGGATTTAACAGTAATGTATCATTGTCCTGTTATCAATCTTGTTGACTTATCTTACAAAGGAGTCAAATTTCAATTATTATAGCCATCTATTGGTCACTTCCCTAGCCTGTCACCCTGTGTTGTTGTTAGTCCATTTTCAGCTTTTAGTGAGCAAAATTACACAATGCTACCTTTTGGAGTATTTTGATTTTTGCCATGTTGACAATACTGACATATTGACAAAACATTTTATTTTGAAGGTACCTGTCTGTCATGGGTTTCATCATCAACATTGATACCCTCATGTTGTTGATTCCTGAGCTGCTACAAATTCAGCGATATGTCTGCACCTATCGATTTAGTCAGGATCACTTGGAGCTCCTCTTCAATTCTATCAGGGCGTCAGGTAAGGATTTCTGAAATTTTCAATTATATATAAAAAAAATCATTTGAAAAGTGCAAATATCAGTATTAAATGCATGATTGATTCAGATCCCGATTCAAACACCCATGCAGTCTTACTGTGGTGTCTGTGCCTGTGTCTTTGTCTCATCCAAGCTCTACTGCCATTCTTTGGATTACTATCCCGTTGCTCCTCGATCTGCTCGTTTACCTACCTGTTTCTTCACCAAGATATATATATATATATATATATATATTATACTATTGTACATGTATTATTTACTGTTGCATTTTTATACTATATTAAAAAATATATTTGCTGAACTATTATACTTCATAAAGCCATCAGTTATCTTTGTTATTGTCCGTTTTGGAGTATGTATCAATTTAGTGCTATAAAAATATAGAAAGAAGCCTGCCAGTGTGGTTTGTATTTGTCAGTTTGTTACATTTCTCAATTTTGGTAAATTATTGCTTAAGATGGGCATTTTTTTTTTTCAGTATTTCAAAGAGAGAGAGGTATGTTCTTACCTGAAGCACAAGAAAAGCTAAAATGTTGAGGTTACACACAGAAAATTATTTTTGTGAAGATTTAATTTACACAAGTGTGAGCTTTTGCATTTGCCTTTTAATAAATAAATTTAATCTAACAATTTAACAATCGAGATTTTAAGTATCTGGATTTTTTGTACACCACTCATAAACCACTGATATCAGTTGATAAAAACAAACCTTGTCGTATCTTTACTCAGAAAAGCCTCAGCTCTCTATTTGTTGCATTTGTTTACAGGGAACTGTTGCCTGCGCCAATATGGCGGACGCGGCTCAAAGCGGCCAATGAGGCGTCTAGTTATTTATATGTCTATGATTTAAGGAAACTGAATCTTTTGAACAGTTTCGCGCGAACTGTTTGGGGATCTCTGAGAATTTAGGTCATTTTAAAATGATATTTTGAGGAATGACAATGTTTTTTTTTAACCTTGGATGGATTTAAACCTATTGTACAGGACTTATAAACAGTGATAGGAAGCTTAGAATTTTCTTTAAAGATTGTGAACCTACCCGTTGTCAAGCACAGACCACAACTTAGCCTTTCATAGTTTTTTTAAACAATTTTTTAATGTAGATAATGTAATGTTTTAGAGTTTACTGAAATGGTTTTTTATAAAATGTATTTATATATTGGTATCTTGTTATTGCACTACATGTGCATGTAAATATATATTTGATCCTTTTCATATGTAGCACATAATTAGTATCATGTTTGAATTTTTTCTAAGAATTTACATATGGTTGAAAGAGAATAAATGTTAAATAAAAATAAATATGATAAAAAATATATAACTTTGCATACTTAATGGCATGCACATCCTTGAAGTTGTGGATGTTATTTATTAAATTATTTATTTAGAGCTAAGCTGTAAATGTGTGTACCATTAACCATAATAAATATTAAGATTCAAGATTTAAGATTTTTATTCGTCACATACAAAATTATATATAGCATATATAACCAGCAGTGAAATGTGAGTCAGGTTAGCTCCATGGACAGTGCAGTTATTAAAGAAAACAACACAGATGAAAATATACATAAATATAGCTATGTAAGAATAAAATAAAAGTAAACAATAAAAATATAAGAATTTAAAAAAATATATGTATATTGTAGAATTAAATATAGAATGCGAAATAATGTGCATGAAAGTAAACTGTATTCTTAAATATTAAGATATACAGGGATGTACAATGTGCATTGTACTGTAGTCTTAACTATTAAGATACACAGGAAGGTACAAGAAGCAAAGATTTGGCCAAATGCAAAAGCATTTTCAAAAAATATTATTTCTACTTATCAAACTCCCACTTCCACAGGAAGTGTCTACCTGTCACTGGTCACTCTGTTTCCCATCTTGTCATCTGAAAAAATGAATTAATAAATAAACAATAATAATAATAGATATATATGCAGCAGTTGGACAGTGGAGCTCTCTGACTGAAAAAGATCTGACCAATCAGGTTCTGGAGCTCTCTAAGGAGCTGAACAGAGGGACGCTATGAAGCAGATGATGGTGAGATGAATATATGCATGGAATAAATAAAAAACCATGGGGAGATGCTCTGGCCTCCTGGATACAGACAGCCCGGCTCTGCGGAGAGAAAAGCAGCGCAACCATGCTGTCATTGCTTAATATTTGTTCTTGTTTAAGGTTCTGTGGTTGACATTCTTTTAACTGCTGCTATTTTAATTAAACATGGCAGTGAGGAAGTCTGCATCGATGTGGAGACCTTCCCCTGTGAGTGCCACCCGTCTCTGGAAACCATAGGCAGATGGATTACACATTCCAAGAAGTTGTTCAATGTGCAGCCACGCCACTGCGGTTGACACTCTTTTAACTTTCTGCTATTTTAATTTCTTTCTTTTTTCAGTCTCTGCCAGTTGAATTGACAGCCAAAATCGAGGAGGATGTGATTGTGAGGGACTGCCGGGGGCATTTATATTGTGAGGAAATTCTTGGACTGGCACAAGACGTGCGAAATCTTTTGCCTAAAAGAACGGATGTCATGAAGGCAAAGCAGCGCTTTGGAGGCTGTGATGATGATAGAAGGCATAACCCTTTCATTATTTGCAAAGATTTTTAAATGTCAAATAAAAAAAAAAAAACACATGAAAATGTAGTTCATACAAGAGATAGTTCTAGGGTTCTAGTTCTATTACGAGGGTCATTGTTCTAACCATAAACGATGCCAACCTGCGATCCGGCGGCATTATTCCTATTAAATGTAAATCAATGTTGTTAACCAATCATCAGTTTGTATCATGGTAAAATTCACAGCTTGATCCTCAGAGTGATCTGCATTCTAGACGTTGTATCCCTTTGTACGCCGGCCACTGCTCTGTCACCCACTCTGTCACTGGTGCTCAGCCACTCTGCATCCTGGAAAATATTGAAAATGTTATTTACTAAGGCATACGTGTGGAAATATTAATGCATATCACAAGTGTAAACTCGTTAAAATAGATGAATGTACCGTCAAACCCAAATACATTTTGGAAACGCTTTATTGAACAGTCTCTTTGTTACAAATGCTACATGTACTTAGAACCTAGTAATGACAGTAAATAAAGCAAAATCAAATGTAAATAAACCTCAACCAAATCCTACCCTTGTAACCTATTTATTTCTCTTAAAAATGTACTTATTTTTTTTTTCTCTTTGTGTGTGTGTGTGTGTGTGTGTATGTGTGCTCTTGTTTTTGTGACATATCAGAAATTATCTTTGTATAATGGGTATGACACAGGTATTACAAGGAGAGGGTGACTTATGAGGACATAACCCATGTCCCCATTTTTCAAAAAGCTTATAAATCATACAGAATGAGTTTTTTTGAGAAAGTAAAAATGCACAAAGTTTCCTGTTAGGGTTTGGTGTAGGGCCATAGAATATACAGTTTGTACAGTATAAAAACCATTACGCCAATGGGATGAACCCACTTTTCACTAAAACAAATGTGTGTGTTTGTGTGTGTTAAAGACATTTAAGGTATGTTTTTTTCTTGTCTAAAAATCAAGTCCAATCTCTGCATATGCTTTCTGTGAAGAGAGATGTGACACTTTATTTCTAATAAGACTCACCAGACCACTTTCCAGATGCAGGCTCCGTTTCTGGCTCAAAATGTGACTTGCTGTCAGCATCTCGAGGAGCTCTGAGGAACAGACTTCAGAAGAAATGGAGGTAGGTTCCTCACCACCAAGCCCATCCTAATAATTTCCACTAACAACATAAGAAAAGAAGAGAGAATAACAACCACATTTGATGGAATTTTGAGTATTGTACTGCAACAGGAAATGACAAATCAGTGAGGCACATGCACACACGTTCTCAGATGCCCAGGAAGAGATCTCACGCCTTTCTGCAGTGAGGCCAGAGGGTGTACTTCCTGCTGTTAAAGATTATAAATGACAAATATACAAAACATGGTTAATGTACATACTTTGCAAAAACAATCACAAACATAGTTTACAAACTATTATATCCAGTCCAGTATGAAATTTTACTTAATGGTGCAAACAGGATGGATACATACACACACACACTAAGTATAACTATTAAAATAAAGAGCTTATTTTGAACTTAATGTCAATGACGTCACACAAATAATGAATATTGCATGTCTATATATGTCTCTCTATATATGCATATCTCATCATGCCGGTTCTCTTTTGCTACCTGTCATGATCATCATCATCATCTGTATCCCATAGATGTTTTCAGTTATTAATGTTCATAACAAAAATGAAAACAAAGGCACTCACCTTCTCGCTAAACAATGCATGCTGAGAATTCGCGTTCCCGGCCGCCATTTTTAATCGGCAAATATCTCCGCGAAAACAGCTCCAAAACACATAAACAATGTAGCGTTCTTTTCAGCTAGATTAGACGTTTACAAAGAGCTAATCAAACGACCGATACGACGGATTTCGCCGCGGGTTACCGTCGCGTCCAGGCCGAGCCAGAGGCCTGCTTTCAAATCCTAACACAAAGCTTTGCATATGGTTCTTCTTTCCGGAGTTTTTCTTGGCGGTTGTCACACAACGTAAAGGTGCATTACCGCCACCGACTGGTATGGAGTGTGCATCTGAATGACTAAACCGATTAAGACTCAAATCTTCTCAATCATATTGATTATTCTAAGATAACGAAAAACGATTCCATAGCCTATATCTCTTGAGTTTTTTCTAAGAATTTACATATGGTTGAAAGAGAATAAATGTTAAATAAAAATAAATATGATAAAAAATATATAACTTTGCATACTTAATGGCATGCACATCCTTGAAATTGTGGATGTTATTTATTTAATTTAATTATTTATTTAGAGCTAAGCTGTAAATGTGTGTACCATTAACCATAATAAATATTAAGATTCAAGATTTAAGATTCAAAATTTTTATTCGTCACATACAAAATTATATATAGCATATATAACCAGCAGTGAAATGTGAGTCAGGTTAGCTCCATGGACAGTGCAGTTATTAAAGAAAACAACACAGATGAAAATATACATAAATATAGCTATGTAAGAATGAAATAAAAGTAAACAATAAAAATATAAGAATACAATTTAAAAATATATATATGGTATATAATGGTATATTGTAGAATTAAATATAGAATGCGAAATAATGTGCATGAAATTAAACTGTAGTCTTAAATATTAAGATATACAGGGATGTACAATGTGCATATGTGTATTATACTGTAGTCTTAAAGGGACAATAAGTAACTTTTTAGGTATTTTATAATCTAAAATCAATATTTTTATTCATAAATATGCCCTCAATGGTGTACAAATACCTATGCCAATGTTTAAACTAATCCTTGTAAATGAAGAATTTATTATCTTTATATACATGGGACGGTAGGTCAACGGAGGCTTCCATGCTTTCTTTTACTGTCTATGTTGACAATGTTGTAAACGGTTGAAAACAACTCGTCCTCTCTTCTTGTTTATTTCTTTTCATTACGAATGAGAATGGTGCGTTTGTTTGTTGGCGGGTTTGTTGGTTGTTTTAACCCCTTAACAAGTATAATCCTTTTTTTAATAGACATGAAAATGCACATTACGAACTTAAATGGTTGTAATTCAAGAATTCTTTGGAATATAGATGTAAGATTGGTCTTGTAGAAGTGAAATAAGTTAGGTGTACATTTTCAAAACTCTTAGTGCTAATATCACAACAGATCATCAAAAGTGCACTTTTTTCAAACATTTCATCATGTTTTCAATTGTGTAAGTACAATACTCAAAATCACAAAGTATCCTTTTCACAACACAAAATAAGTGTTTCGCCTACATAAATGTTTCATTCAAAGTAACTGCCTTTCATAAAGCTCTTACTATCAAACCTTTGATTTGCATCTCTTCTTGTTCAGTTTACTACATTTGTCTATGATTTAATCCAACTGATCTCAATGGTTAATCAATGAATCATTTGGTACATCTCTATAAATATTGATTCAATACAGTTTCTATAGAACTTGTTTACAATTTCTGATATGGATAACCAAATGTTTGAATTATTTTTACATAAGTGATTTATAGATAATAACCACCACGATGTTCAAATTGTGTGCACACACGTGTGTGTGTGTGTGTGTGTGTGTGTGTGAGAAAGAGAGAGATACAGAGAAATTTGCCATTTGTGAAAATACTGTAAAACAGAATAGAGTATAAGGGAGAGGAAACAGTCAATGACTGTAAAACATCAGATTGATCAGAGATGCATCAGTAGATGGGAGATAGATGGCATCAAATACAGCATTTTACATTACAGTATGCATGTATGTATGCGATACTGTAAACAGATTACCATGGTAGAGACTGCCGAATTACTGTAACTCACCCCTCCTCTCTAAAGGTCCACTACAGTATAGATTCAGTAAAATGGTATAGAGTGAAATAATTTACTTTATTGCCAGCAAACTGTTAGCACAGAGCCTCATGGTTGTGCTTCATAACACCTTCTGATAACACACTGGATATATACTATTACAAGCATTATGGATTCAATTACATAGGTTATGCATGTGTATTTTCTAATGTGGCATAGCCTGTATTACTGTAATTATTTCAGCAACAACGGTGATTTGAAACATGTATCTTGCATAGTTTGCAGTTTATGTTAAAAGTACTACATTGAAAGAAGATCATACCGTTGTGTTTATGTGATTAAACCAAATGTTTTCATTACATATTACAATAATCTTGTGTTTGAAACAATGACTATGTGGACTGAAAAGTCTATAACTGTAATGAAAGCATGAAATCAGGTTTTGAAAGAATGACAAGCTGTTACAAGTGTGATCAGTTTGGATTTTTGTACTAAGAGTTTTGAAAATGTACACCTTACTTGTGAAAATAGTACCAAAGCGAATAAAAAAAAAAAACTGTAAGAGAGTTAAACAGAAAAAAGTGTTTTTTTTTCTTTCTAAAACAATTGAATGGATGCTATCTTTTGAACTCTTGGCATGAAAACAAACTGAGGTTTCTACCATTCTTTCATGATTTTTCATTTTCATCACCATTTCAAAATAAAGGGAATTGAAATTAAGCACTAAATCTGTACAGCTCACTCACATTTATTCTTACAAGTCTCTGTGTGACAGTTTGTGAGTTAACACTGTAAACCCAGATTTTAATTCAACTCAAGAAATTGAGTTCATATTACTTAAATGTTTCTAATTTATTGAAATTACTTGTTAATTCTGAGTAAGCTAAACTTTTTCATGTCATTTCTTATTGTACTTGTGTTTTTAAGTCCAATCAGTAGTTTCTACTCAAACTAATTGTTTTTGTATTACTTAAACATGTGTCATTTCTTTACATTACTTAAGAATTCTGAGTAAACTGTACTTTTTAATGGCCTATCTTATTGTAATTATGTGATTGAGCTCAAACAATTCAATATCATCAAGTTTTGCCTGTTACTAACAAGACTGGCTGCAGCCTGGCGCTTCCCGTCTCATGCCGAGACGTGTCCAACGGTTCAAAGGGTCAAAAACAAAATATGAAATCACAAATTATTTTCCATGGAGTCACGGGTAAATTTGTGATTTCTGGATTTTATTGTTGTGTCCCTGATGTTAACATAAAATTGATGAAAACTTGAAGAGGTGCTGTACAATATTGTAATGATTGGAAGTAAAGAGGAAGATATATTTTTCTTTTCATCACAGCAAATTACCCAGTGTTGAAATCCTAGTGTTGGGGACTTTTAGAGTAAAGTGTTAAAGTTGTGGTGTTGAATTTTAGCTAGTGTAAACAGCCTCCTCTGGCCGATGTAAATAATCAGAGTTACCTTTGAGTGTTAATAGTCACATCCGGGACATTTACTCGTGTGCACGCGCCTGACCCATCTGAAATACTTTTCACAGACGCCATTTTCTTTGCTCACGACGCGGCTCGTATGAGGACGGAATATGGCGAAATAAAGTGTATAACCTTACTCATAAAATGGGGTTTGTAATATCATATTGTTTTATAATGACATTTATTTGCTGTGTGCACATAAACTTTTCTCAAGGACATTTCCTTTCACTCACGATGTGGAACAGACAAGGACGTCTTTTATTTTCTATATGGGAAATCTAAAAAGTAAGTGTTTTTATCTCATTTAAAATGTCTTTAATAACATCATATTGGTTTTTAGTGATATTTATGTGCTTTACTCCAAAACTTTTTCTCAAGAGCGATATTTTCTTCCACTCGCGATGGGGAGAAGACGGGGAATTCGTTTTTTTTATCAAAGGAAAACACCATAAGTGATTTAACTTACCTCGTTTACATGTATTTTGTAAGATGATATTACTTTATGGTGATATTTAAATGCTCTGAGCACCTAAACGAGCCTAATGGTTCCTCACAGATTTGAACTGCTGTGCAGCAGACCATAATGGTGCAGACGCGGAAAAAAACAGAAGTAACGTTAAGCGTTTTACCTCATTTAAACTATCTATTTTATAACAGCATATTGATTATTGTGAAATTAATATGTTGTGCGCTCCTACACTTTCTTCGGAGAGATATTTTCTTTCACTTATAAAGCGGAGCAGACGGAGAAGTTGGTTTTAACAAGGAAAACACGGAAAATAAGTGTTTTACTTCATTTACTTTATGTACGTTATTTCATAAAATGATATTATTTAGTAACGTTAATGCTATTTGTATGCTGTGGGTGCCTAGATGATCTGAAACATTTCTCACTGATTAAATTTAATGTCAAAAAGCAATATCAGCAATGTTAATTGTTTCTTGCACCTCTCCTGACCAAATGTTGTCATTTTTGTCATTATACTAAGCATTAATTTAATGAGTTTTCATAATGTTGAGTTTCAGTATATTGTATTTTACGTAGTTATTTTTTCCATTTTATGTATGTATGTGTAGGTTTCATATTTTATATATATATATATATATATATATATATATATATATATATATATATATATATATATATATATATATATATATATATATATATATAAATTTGTATATATTTGAAAATAACTTTTCAATATACTCAAATCCTCTATAATGCATGAGTTAAATTGTTCACCCTTCAAAGTGAATTTGTGCCCTCACAAGACTTGGAGTATGACACATGGGTAGCATGAACTACAGATTAGATATGATTTTTTTGGTACTGTCATTTATTTATGTGCTGTCCCATTTATGCGCATACATTTTGATAGAGCCCTCAGCGCAGTGAGATCAGCATGGAATTCAGGAATCGTAGAAAGAATCAGAAACATACTGAACTTTTTCATATTATTAAACCAACATCCTGACTAGATTGTCGGTCTCTGTGCATGACTGTGTGTTCATGAGACACTATTAGTTTAGTTCACTCTGAATTGCACAAAAGTTGTGAAAAAAAAATCAAGAAAAAAACAAACAAACTGTGTACTTTCTTCACTGAGTTGAATCTTTTTCACTGACTCCTGACCAGAGCTTCGATTGTTATGACTGTCAAAATGACAGCTGACGAGCACAGCAGATGTATTTATCTAAAAAAAAAAGCACATTTGTTGTATTGCATGCTTTGTTTTTATTGTGCTTTTCCTAGTTGAGTTGGATTGAATTGCTTTGCTAATAGATTCTCATGAACACATATTCATGCACAGAGACCAGCAGTCGGGTAAATAAATGATGACATAATTGAAAAAAATATATAATCCTTAATTATAATCCCGAAATAATCCTTAAAACAAATTGTTCACATGAATTGTTATTCACTTATACTCATGCGGTTCTACACACACCATGTAAGACATGTATGTCATACAGGTTTGGAACCACATGAGGATGAAAAAAAATTATGACAGAATTTTTGGGTAAATGCTTTAAGTGAACTATTGTTGTATTGTAATTGATACTGGTCTGATATTTCACCTGTTAATAATATTTTTGATAAATGGATGTAAAATGATAGTTTTTTTCTCCCCAATTTTACAGAAGCACTTTTGTGATGCTGCAAGTGGGAGTGGATTTCTTGCTTAGATGGAAACTGCAGAGAACCACATCCTGTCGTCCTGAAAAAAAGAAAGAGACTACTTTCTCCATTGGCACAGACTTTGTTCAGTGATCAGTAACATACATTCAGCCAGGGCTGTCCTTAGGGGGTGCAACTGATGCGGTCGCACCGGACTCCACACTTGAGGGGAAAACGGACTGAATGAGCCCCACCCCCCCGGAACGCTTCCTACTTCGCACCGGGTCCCAAATCAGCTAAGTATGGGCCTGCATTCATAGTTAATGGTAATGACTGAGATGCTGTGTTGTTTAAGCAGATAAATGTAAGCACTATAAACCCGATTAAATTGAGAATACATATGGACCAAATACATTTTTTTGTGCCTTTGCACTGATTTGCTTTGACATTGTTTTAATTGTTGTAAAGTATGTTCTTTATATGAATTAAAAAAACACTGAATGTGAAGACATTTTGGTGCAGGGAAAAATAATTACAATATTTCAGTTAAAATAAATAAATAAGTGTAAACATACATTGTTTTGTGAATTAATGTATCTCTCTCTCTCTCTCTCTCTATATATATATATATGTGTGTGTGTGTGTGTTTAGTACATTGAACGTAGTCCACTTCACTTATTCAACTAATGCTTCATTACTTAACTTTTTTAAGGCAACGAGTTACCTCAGTTTTTTTAAGTAAATTCAACTTATCCGGGTTTACAGTGTTTACAAACACACAAATTAAGCAATACTAATACATATCTAAACAAATAGTAATATGTGGTTTGTGCTGCTTCTTTCTCCACAGGGCCTGGGCTGTCTGTATCCAGAAGGCCGGAGCATCTCCCTGATCTCCTTGCAGTTAAAGTGGCATCTCCCTAAAATTGTCAAGACGACAGGCACCAATGTAGTAACCACACAAATACATAAATAGTGCATAACACAAAAAAATGAAAATATTACAAAGAACTCAAGTCAAAAACATGTCACGTCGCACATGTCTGAAGTGCATGTCACACCACTGGAAAGCCTTAATCATCATATCTGATTCCATTGATGCAAGCATAAGTTCTCATTAGGTGTGCGATCATACCTGGTTACGCGTCCGTACAGCATGTCTGTCCTCCTGTGGTCCAGCATCTCAGCGTACACATGCCAGAAGCGTATGTTAAACCGCTGGAAAACAAAAACAAGTCTGTGACCTCTGCTTCTTATAGAGATGCAAGAAATTATTTTACGATCTAAATCTGTAAAACAAAAACATGGCTTTGACATTTTATAGAGATACAAAAAAAAAGAAATTGAATATTTTAAGATGTAAATCAGTGATCTCTCCTCCTCGTGGCTCATCTGGGACTGCGCCAAGTAAACTTAATAGAAAGCCAAGAGCGTAAATATCTGTGTTAGAAGAATCATTGTACAAGACATGATTAATCTCAGGTTTAAGGTTTCCATGTCAAATCACTAGAAAACAAAAACAAGTCTGTGACTTCTGCTTCTTATAGAGATGCAAGAAAGGAGTTTAAGATCTAAATATGTATTGATTAATGGTTATTATTACCCACTGTAGCCGTAGTCATCATATCTGATGTACGTACAAGTGGAATTGCTTTAAACACACAGGCTTGTGTTTTCTTTCTGCTGTTTGGCTGGCTGTGCTGATACACAGAGACACGGAAGACAGTTTAAGCATCTCACAAACAATCTTTGATGAATGTTTTAATTTGATGAATTAAAACATTTTTTTTTTTACCTTAAACATGACTGAAGCATGGATCATCAATGACTGGAGGTAAGGATATTTTTGGTTTATAATGTTATGTAATCTACTAGTCATGTAATTTATTAAACATTTTAACTAGGCCGAGGTAATATGTTGTGTGTCTGTGTGTAACCTGCTATCAGTACGATTTAGCTACATCAAGTTCACATGTAAAGACCTAACGTTAGTGCTAGCTAGCAGATCAAATTATGGATGACTGTAGCTACATAGAATCTTGTTAGGCTCAAAATTACAACCATTTTGGTCGCATGTGCTTGTGAAAAACGTAATCCGTCGATATATATGGAAACCTAAAAATATATTCAGGAGTAAGTTACTGCTAATTTGTTCGAGTGCAAATAATGGTTGTGGTGCTAATGTTACCCGTTTCATTTTGTAAGGCGTCAGTAAAAGAGGTAGAACACGCCAATGCTGATAGTTAGGATGTTTTATTAATATTAATTAGGGCTGGGGGAATTAACGCGTAAATCTTTGCGATTAATTTGAAATGTTTAACGCGTTAAAAAAACGCATTTAACGCAGCACTTTTTTGCCTCGTTTGAATGATTTCCTGTTTGCGGCTGCTATTGAAAAGCCGAAAATATGTGGATCGGGTTTCATTCTCTCGCAGCTTTCATGAGCGGGTCTTTTCCGCTCCGTGTGCGCCGCCGCACTCTCTGTTCCGTGTGTCTGTGTGTGTGTCGGCCATAGGTGTCGGCGCGCTGCACTCTCTGCTCAATGTCCGACTCCGTGTTTGCGCTGCGCGTTCCGCTCTGTCGTTCACGGCCCAAACGCTCCAATCATGTACCGATCAAGCACTGGAAAAGCAAAGTCTGCTCAAATAAGGTGACATTTCTCTGTAGACTTCTGTTTGCTGAGCTGGTATAGTCATGCTGGGGCAACAATGTTAAAGGAATAGTTCACCCAAAAATGAAAATTCTGTCATTTTCTCTCCCTCAAGTTGTTCCAAACCTGTATTATTTCCTTTCTTCTGCTAAACACAAAAAAAGGTATTTTAAAGAAGGTTGGAAATTAAACAGTTGCTGGTCCCCATTGACTTCCATAGTATTTTTTTTTTCCTACTATGGAAGTCAATAATGGGGTCCATCAGTCGTTTGGTTACCGACTTTCTCCAAAATGTCTTCTTTTGTGTTCAGAGATTCAACATTCCCAGGCTGTTACCCAGATGAAGGAGTTGGCTAGGATCATGAAACATTTAGTGCCCCTAGAGAGTGAGATCACCCAGGAGATCATTAGGTACAATGTGGACCCCAACCTGGCCAAGTATGAAGATGGAGATGACATTGTGAAGTGGTGGGCCCATGTCATGAGTTTGGGGAAGTATCCAGCTCTCAGCCAGGTTATCAGACGGGCCCTCTCCATCTTCCATGGACCACTGGTAGAGTCCTCCTTTAGTCTCATGGGAGATGTGATTGATGCTAAAAGATCTAGCATGAAGATCTCCACCTTTGATGCAGTGCAGACTGTCAAATATGTGCTGAGGTCAAGGGGCAAGACTGGCATTAGCATGTTCAAAAGAGCTGACATTGATAAAACTCTCTGCCAGAACATTAGGGTTGCAGGGAGAAGGGACAAGACCGACAGAGAGAAGAGGATGGAGGCAAAGCAGAAGAGGCAGGTGGAGTATGGCTGCAGTGCTACATGTGAAAGTGCAGAGAAGGCCATGACCACTGCTCTGGCCGAAGAGAGGCAGACACGTCTCAAACATGTTGATAAGAAAATTAATGCAGCCAGACGCAAGGCCCTGGATACGTTGCAGGAGGTGGCCAGGAAGAAGAGGAAGTTGGAGTAAAGCAAGAAGATAGTTCAATGAGAGTTTATGTTTCGGAATAAAAAATGAAATCGATTATTACAAATTAGCGTCTGTGTATTTAGATTTTCAGAATTTCATTCTAGTCTGTGCCTATGGGGTGGGCTGGGGATGGCAGGGGTTGGTGGCAATGTAAGTATCTGGATATTTGCCTCTGGGCGGGGGCTTCGATTACCTCTCTCTTTTTTGACCATACATGTGTTTGCACCCCTGAGAAACTGTGAACAAGAACTGAGATCATGCCTCCAAAAAGCTGCACATGTTTGTACGCTGCCTTTTTCTTCTAGAAAATATTAATAGTTCTAGTTATGCAAGACCAATACACTCTCATCCTCATCTCCACCCCCGGTTGGCGGTATATATGTGTGTGTGTGTGTGTGTGTGTATGTGTGTGTATATATATGTATATATATATATATATATGTATATATATATATATATATGTATATATATATATATATATATATATATATATATATATATATATATATATATATATATATATACATATATACACACACACACACACTTTTTTTTTTAAATAATTTTTTTTATACAAGATACGAATAGAGTTATTGGTAAAACATATATTTTTTTAATTAGGTAAATGATCAAATTTTTCTTGATTACAAGAAAAGAGTTCCCAACACTTTTCATTCCCAAATCACTGTCATTATCCACCACCAAAATATTTTCAAGGCCACTCCTCGACTAGGCGAGATATTTAAGAATACCAGAAACCCCAAAAGAACTATATACAACAAAACTTGTGGAGACTGTGAACAAAAAAAAAGAAAAGGAACAAGGGAGGAGTAAGTAATTAAAATTTCAATCGATATGTGGGTAAAAAGAACAGAACATGTCAACCATATAACCTTAAACAATTACTCAATACTAATAAACAACTAAACAGATAATAGTAACAATAAAAATGTTGAGTCAGCAGGGGATGCTGCAAAAAGGAAAAATAACTACATGTCAAAAATTAAGAACCCAAAAAAAAGCATTCCATAGCTTTGTGATATGGAAGTAAAATCTGACACATCCATCGCATCACAGAATGCAATTAACTGATAAGTAAGTTGGACAGCTTGGAGCAGGAGAAAACTCAGTTACAGAAGGAAGTAAAAGAGCTGAGGAAATACAGGGAGGAGTGGAGTAAAACGATTAATATTATTTTGTGGTTAAAATGGCATTCCCTGAAATAGTCAAGTGGACTAATCCGTGTAGCAGGAACATTCCGTTCTCAGTTACAATCGCCACAGGGCCAGTCTGGTATGTTGACAGCATGAATGCAGATTTACTGGGCATGGCTAACATTGTTCTGGATTTGTCCATATACTTGTCGATCCCTTTTACACTCCGGATACACCGTTTTCAGACCAACTTGTTCAGATTGCCTGGTCTGGTACATTGACAGCATGAATGCAAACTGTGAGTAGTGGAGAGACGGCATGTCCGTACAGCATGTCTGTCCTCCTCTGGTCCAGCATCTCGGCGCACACATGCCAGAAGCGTATGTTAAACCGCTGGAAAACAAAAACAACTCTGTGACCTCTGCTGCTTATAGAGTTGCAAGAAATTATTTTACGATCTAAATCTGTAAAACCAAGACAAGTCTGTGAGCTCTGCTTCTTATAGAGTTGCAAGAAATTATTTTACGATCTAAATCTGTAAAACAAAGACAATTCTGTGAGCTCTGCTTCTTATAGAGTTGCAAGAAATTATTTTACGATCTAAATCTGTAAAACAAAGACAAGTCTGTGAGCTCTGCTTCTTATAGAGATGCAAGGAATTATTTTGCGATCTAAATCTGTATCGATTATTATTCCCCACTGTAGCCGTAGTCATCATACCTTATTCCATACATACAAGTGGAAGTGTGTTTCTTTTTTTTAATGATTCACCCGCTGATCTCCCGCTGGTGCTTATGTGAAGGCTCCGGGGGAGTCTCGGAGACATCTTCCGCATTTTAAAAGGTTCTTTGTAGAATGAATAAACGTATTCAATGTTGCTACATATTTCTGAAACTGTGAGCAGTGAAGAGACTTACCGAATCCCAAACTTGCCCTGAATATAGTTCCAGATGGCTCTACGGAGCATGGAAGTGTCCACACCCAGGTGTCTGGCCATTGTGCTGTGTTGCACTGATGAGGGCGGAGCTCTGGAGTGGGACTTCCTGTCGGAGGAGACACCTTTCCTGTTGGCTTCTTGTCAGTAGCTCTCTTCTCCGACTCACTGAAAATCAGACATTGTGTTAGAATGAATTGTTTCATTTCTAAAGACTCACCTGGATGCTGGATGGGTCGAGGAAGCTCTGCTATCTCCTGGGACCAGTAGTGCTTTAAGCACATGGGCTGGTGCGCCTCCTCTTTCTGCTGTGTGGCTGGCTGAGCTGATGCACAGAGACCCACAGAGAAAGAAATCTAAAACGCTCTTTGCCACTTACATGCAGAATGTAGAGTCCAAATGAATAAAATTATAATTACCTAAAGCATGGCAGTTTGGCTGAGGTCCGTCAGGTCCGTGGGCCAGGACTTGTCCTTATATTGAGGTTAAAATTAATTAAAAATTTTTAATTAAAAAATAGGCATAGTTTTGCATGTCCAATCACTTATTTCCTGTAAGCAGTGACCATTCAAGAATTTGATGCCTTGGAAACAATAGAACTATATTCATACCTGGTTGTGTGGCCAGACAGCACGTCTGTCCTACACCCGGTGTGTTAGGCTGAGACGGTCTCCGAGGGCACGCCGTCACTGTGTTCCTCTGAAAGTCCTGTGAATGCAGTTATATGACTGACATTTGAGAGTGGCTCTAGCCATAAAATGCCATTTTCATCAAGACTTTACATTACATTTCAGTGGCTGCTGTCTAGCTGGTCGGGTAGAGCCTGTAAAAGTCGTAGGGCTAAAGTAGAGGGCAACAGAAACTGTGAACAAGAACTGAGATCATGCCTCCAAAAAGCTGCACATGCTTGTACGCTGCCTTTTTCTTGTAGAAAATATTAATAGTTCTAGTTATGCAAGACCAATACACTCTCATCCTCATCTCCACTCCTGGTGGTGGTATATGTGTGTATATATATATATATATATATATATATATATATAACACGGACATTCAGTGTTGCTCCGACACAAATGCTGAAACGCTATATGTGATTGCAGGCCAGAAGGGGAGTGGGGAGGGGGGACAATCGTACTCGGGCCCGGTTCATGGCAACCGTGCCTAGTGTGAGTACACCCTTAGTCTCTTTCTCTTTTATTGCTCTCTTTTCTCACTATACCACTTATTTTCATTTTACTAGAAAGGGAAATACTGACTCACAATTATTAATTGTCAAATTGAAATTTAATTGAAACATTACATTTATTTTGAAGCATTTAAAATTTCCCTCAGATCATTTCACATGATCTTTTATTTTTAGTCTTCTCTTTTGGGCCTAATTATTTTAGGAATGAATAAGCCTTGAACTTTGGAAGTTAAGTAAACTTATTCTTCCTAATTTATTTATTACCCAACTGAATATATGCTATTCAGACCTTTACTTATTTGAATGCGTTTTACCCCTCTTCCTGTTTTGGTTATACACTTAACCACTATTGTTTTACTTATTGATTTCCTCTTTTTAATTTCATTTTTGCATATTTTGCCCATTTATTAATTTTTTTAATTTTACTTTTTCTTACCATTTCTTTACTTTGTGTATCCTAGCCTGGGAACGACACACCTGAGCTCTAAAAGTAGACATTGTTATCCCTCACTACAAGTTCAAATAAATTAGAAAGACAACCCTCTTTCACTTAAAGTTTATTTTGTTTGATAAGTTGTGCAGCAACTAACACAACGCTCTCCTTGTAGTGAGATAACCGCTACTGAGACTTACCATCTCCGTCCTCTCTCTCCTTTACTTTCCTCTTCTCTTTTTACATTTGTAGGACATGTAAGAACCATCAATCAATTCTAAGTGAATTAAATACACAATCGTGCCAAAGACGACGAATCATCCTTATGAATTTTGATTGTAATCATCCTCTCCTTTGTTCTTCCTAACCTCCCTACATTTGGAAACGCAATCCAAGTTTTAGCATCTCATCCAACGTTGAGATCAATTTAATAGAGATACGTGTTGAACAACTGTCGCCTTCGCAGCCTCCCTGGTGAGCGGTCCAACTGTAAGGTGTATGGTGTCAATCCTGTCAGACTAAGCAAAGAGATATCAGAATTATTATTGTATTATTTTGTCCAAAGCAAGAAATATAATAATATTGTTTACGTTTTGATAACATTTAATTGGAAAAAAATAATTTTCCTCATTTGAAAAACAGAAATTTTGCTTGTCATTTGAATTTGTTTTTCACCTCTGTCTCTCTTTTCCTCTTCATCATTAAAGTGACAAAGTCTTCGCATCTCTAGTCTACTTAGACACCCTGAGACCAACACAGTCATCACCACATTTCACTAGTGGTTCACAATCACTGATACAACACTTAGTTGTCCCACCACACATAGGCTTTTACTCCACACAGATCTGTGTCAGTCTCTCTTCTTCCCAGCGTGCCAACATGCCGCAGACTGCAGACACCATTGCCCATGGGGAAGATGTGAACATTTGGCTGAGTGGCATGACAGACAGCCTCACTCCAAAGACATTTGAACTGTTATTATTTTTAATAATAATCCTAATCCTGAGAAGATTCCTGACACAAGATTCAAGCCAGAACAACAACCACGAGGAGCTAGTCAAGATCACGAGCTCACTAAGCTATGCCTTCACAACCCAGCTGAAACTGAGCGACAAGCACATCACCCACCTTCAAGAGGAGCTGACACGTGCTCAACATCGCATAGACAAGCTGGAAGTGAAAGTTCAAGATCAACTCAAAGCACCCAGCGAGAGGGAGAGGGAAACAACGGAACAAGTTATGAAGCTCCAAGCAGCCCTGGCAGCAGCTCAGCTCGACCAGCAACATGCAACGGCTGCTCAGAAAGACCTGGTAAACAGACTCCAGTATGCCGAACAGCTACTAGAGAAAGCCAAGATAGACATCAGAAACAAGAATTCTGAAAATAGTGCTTTGAAAGACCACCTTGAAAGGTACAGAACTAAAACGGACAATCTGACCCAACAACTAGACGATACCAACGATGAGCTCTACATGGTCAGAAAAGAACTCCAAAATGCTTACAAGCACAAACAAGAGCCAAGGAAAGAGAAACCTCTCTTAGCCTCATCACTGCTGAGCAGAGCAGAGTCCCACGTCCAAGAACTGGCATATGACGAAAGGAGCGAAGGGCCACAACCCAAAACCTCACCTGCCTTCGCCACACAACCCTTTCCTGCCAACGAAAGAAAACCTCCCATCCAAGACCTTGGAGCTGCACACGGGATGACAATCAAAGACCTCAACATGCTGTCTGAAAACATCAGCAGGTTCAACCCGGACTCCACAGAGAGCCCCGACATCCAAGCTTACCTGCGAGATATCGGATTTTATCTGGAAGTGAGACCTCATGTGACTGACAGAGACTGGTTATACCTCCTTAGAGCCACGTCCAGTCCCGAGGTAGGAAACTTTCTAGATCGACAGCCCACTCAAACTAAGTCAAACTACCAGCGACTTCGTGAGGTCCTGATTAAAGAGTTTACAGACCCAGAGTCTGAACATGGACTGTTAACTGCCTTGGAAACCAAACAAGGTCGTCAAGAGACTCCACAAGCTTACTACAACCGACTCCGACAAGTCTACTTTGGTGCCCACAATAAGCCTGACCTTGAAGAGGATGTGAACTTCAAAAGCCTCTTTCTAAGAAATCTGCACCCTGGAGTCAGTCACCATCTAGGTGTCATGGCCTGTCCGAACTCCATGACCATCCAAAAGTTGCGTGACCTAACACAGAAGGCCTGTAACAAGCAGAAATTGGCCTCATAGAAAGGTAACAAAACATCCACACTCTTGAACTCTGTCAACAAAGACTCAAGCCTTGCACTGGACAACACCCAGTCGCATCACAACACCAGAGTCTTCCATCAAGAGCACAGAGAACGTGACGCCCATATCCACGACCGCTTTCAGCCCAACTGCTGGAAAAATCCATGGGACCAGCCACGCGTCTCAAGAAACCAAAAGGATAAGAACATCTGGAAACCTAACCAGATATCCAAAGGTAATCACCTGACTCATCCAAGAGCAACTCGTGTGGGTAAGCGACAACAAAACCCACCTCAGCACCACTCAGACACAAACAGTGCTTAGTATGCACAAGAACATGACAGCTTACCATCAGAAGACATGGAACAAGTCATGAAACGACTGAGAGAGTTCTTTCAAGACAATTTACATGCATATGACCACAAAGCTGAGTCATGCTCGCTGTGACCAGCGACAGAACGGAAGGCCGCTGATCACCTGGTGCACCACATCAGAGATGACAAGCACCTGTTCAACAACGACCCAGAACGAACAAGTCTTTCACGGCCAACTGTTGATGAAAAATCTGAGGTACTAAAGGACATCACCTCAGACACCTAACACAGTCACTAACAAACTGTCAAATTTACTCCAACTCCAAGAACCACATTCCCTGTCTGTGCAACAGCAACCACCAGAGCACAGAAGGTCAGATAGTCTGCTACAGCCAGAAGGCATCACAAGAAGAATGCAACATAGGAGTCAAAGTTTTGCAACCCAGCTTCACACAGCCATGCCAAACTGCCTCCGACTGTCTGCTAAAGAACTTCCTGCCTTGCTGGACTGACCCCTCATTAGACCATGGACACGCCCTCATCCAAGCCAAGGATGCAGAGAGCCAGTCTTCAGTGACGTGCTAGAAAAAGGGGGAGACAACACAGACCTGAACAGATCTGACCACACATGCACTACACCATTAACACACACAACATTACCTACACCCAGAGGTAAACACATCTACTGATAACACATTCAACAAACATATTATTCCCACAGGTAGAATATCCAACTTTTAGTGTAACAAAGTTACACATACCCACCATGAAGAAACGTGCAGCCATCCTCACAATAGGTAGAACACCTGACACTAAGTTAAGGTTCACGACACACTTGCTGCACCTTACATCCTAGCTCAATAGTAGTTGTAACCCATGTTAGGAAAACCCACAGCAGCATTGTTTTGTTTTGTTCTTCTTTTACCTATCCTTCTCCTTCCCCTCTTTCTTGAGTAGGTGAAACGCCTAGACACCCTGCAAGGGTCGAAGGTCTGATATTAGGATTGACTCGCAACACCTAATATCCGCCAGCCACTCTAAACTGAATGGAAGCCAGAGAGCTCCATGCATGATAGGTCAATTCATTGAATTGAAAATGAAATTACTAGAAAACTAACGGTAAACGTGTAAAGTAAGACAACCTAGAAGAACCAAACAAAGTTAACCACAAATTTGATTGATGAATCAGAATAAAACAACAATTTCCAAGACGGTCTAAACTATCCTCAATGTGCTAAACTACATTGACTAATTGAACTTAACCACGTGTACCTAAATAACCTGATGCCTGCACCAGTACAGTAACTGTCATGGAGGTGTTGTCTTGCTGTTTGCTGTGTTTGTCTGCTTCTTCTGCCTTTGTTGCTCCAGCGATCGACGATGTCTTCACCTAAACACCTCGCCGATCAAAAGGGGGATATATGTAACAGAAATGAGTCGAACCAGACAAATTAAAGAGTCTATCAAAGCTGTTTGGAACACGAGCCAAATTCCTCAGGAAGTCATAAATCAGTTCTAGTGCCACAAGAACCAAGCAAGATGACCAACCAACTTGTGCACACAACAGTTTTCAACATTAACACCACTAGAACAATTATTGACAATTTTAATTTGCAGAAGAGATTAAATTTGTTGTTCATATATGAAATGCAATGCTGGACATCACATGGAAACCCATGAGTTAAACACTTCCATTGACTTCCCCCCACCTAGCAGAACCAGACTGAAATTCCTAAGGGGGAAGGGATTTTGTCTCCACAAAAGTCTTTGTCATGAGAATGGCAAAGAAACTGCTTTTGTACATATATATGGACCAGAATGAACTCAAAAAGACTTATAAATGAATCAGTCCATCGCATCACTCCATATTCATTTATGTGTAACCCACACATTTGACCATCATGTTATAATCACTTATTGTGTATGTTTTTTTTAAATAACTATGGGATAGCTGAAGGGTATATAGTCATGTCTGGTATGTGTGTGATTGAATTTTCTTGCTTGATATTGTCCTGACAATCATTTATTTGTAAAATATATCATAACCTGGTAATAGGAATCATGTCCGAAATTAGACCCTGCAGGGCAGGAAAATTCGGACCACATGCTTGGTAAGATAAACAAATGATTTATGATACCCCCGAGCCAAGACAATATCTGATTGGTCAAGACAACATTTGAGGTGTGGCCAACAGGCCACTTTAAATACTTTGGACACCATGAAATCTTAGCTTTTTAGTCTGCGTTTAGTCTGCTTTTAGTGTCTGCTAAGCGCGGTTGCAGCGTGCTTCAGCCTGCACGCCTGCTACTTAGCCACGATGAGAAGGAACACAACCTAGTCTCGTCAAACTTTATTTCTTTTCTTTTCCGTTTGAGAGTTTCGTGTTTTGAGTTAAGTTTTGTAACGTCGAGTCTCCGACACCTGACTTCGGGTGCCTGTTCAACTTCAACCAGCGCACACGACTCTTCAACGAATCGCAGGGCGTCTCAGTGACCAGCCGTGAAACAGTGATTCTGTTCAAATTCCCTTTAAAATCTTAAATGATTCCCTTTGAGCTAAATTGACCTGTTTCCCTCTGATTGGACTGGGACGTGAAAAGCCAGACTTGTTTTAGCCGAGAGACTCATTTTCTGTCGGTATTTGACTACGTCACATGGAGGCATAACATCACTGAGTTCCAAACTGTTTTAACATTTCTTACCTTTCCTTACCTGCACGATATAGATCTCCTTATCGCTACTGATGCTCAGCTTGGCCTTCTTGCTTTCCTCAGGTCGAGATGTAGATTATGAAAAGTGGAAAAAGTTTTTGTATCAGACATGATCAAATTGGCGCTGAAAGGTCTCCTGCTGTGGCACATCAGTTTAAAGGCCGGCCCATCTTTTAAGATTATGTTGATTTTTTTTCACTGTAGCCATTGTGATCATATCTTATCCTGTACATACAAATGGAATTGTTGCATTTTTGATGACTCACCTGGTCCACTGTTTACATGGTGGTGCAGGACGGGTCACTGCTCTCTACTGAGACCAGTAGCGCTTTCACCACATGGACTTGTGCGCCTCCTCTTTCTTCTGTGGCTCTGGGCAACTGGAGTTGATGCAAAGAGCCACATAAATGCTTTGTCCAAAATCATACCTAGTTTCCCTGGGCGAACGGCTTTCCTGGATAATAGGAATTAGTTTACCCTTTAAGCATCTCAAAACGCCCTTTCCGACAGACCTGTACAAAGTAGATATTATCATAATGATCCAGTGAGTTTAAAAATAAATAAGTCTTTCCCTGCTTTCCCTGGGCAACTGGCTTTTCTGCTTTCAGGATGTGGCAGCATACCTTCATAAAAAAACACAGTGACGACCCGTCACCATCGAGCATAGGGTTGAGCACAGATGGTCGATGTTACAAAGTGGCGTCAGTATCAGAACTTTAAACT
The DNA here is from genome assembly GCF_023724105.1 of Carassius gibelio. Lineage (NCBI taxonomy): Eukaryota > Metazoa > Chordata > Actinopteri > Cypriniformes > Cyprinidae > Carassius > Carassius gibelio. The sequence goes on along the minus strand of NC_068380.1, from coordinate 26,238,938 downwards.
GGATGGTGCGTGGGGGCCACAACCACAGCTACTGATCGACCATCAACTTCACCAACTCCCTTCTGACAAATAGGGGCCGTCTGCATCAACATAAATGTACTTTAGGACTGTAACACTGCAGAAATAATCACACACACAAATCAACAACAAATGATTTTGAAAATGTAGATGATGAAATGGCTCTTCAAGTAGACTTTCTTCTAAGGGAGCTGGACAAGCGCAACACAGAATGCAATTAACTGATAAGTAAGTTGGACAGCTTGGAGCAGGAGAAAACTCAGTTAGAGAAGGAAGTAAAAGAGCTGAGGAAATACAGGAAGGAGTGGAGTAAAGACGATTAATATTATTTTGTGGTTAAAATGGCATTCCCTGAAATAGTCAAGTGGACTAATCCATGAAGCAGGAACATTCCGTTCTCAGTTACAATCGCCACAGGGCCAGTCTGGTATGTTGACAGCATGAATGCAGATTTACTGGGCATGGCTAACATTGTTGTGGATTTGTCCATTTACTTGTCGATCCCTTTTACACTCCGGATACACCGTTTTCAGACCAACTTGTTCAGATTGCCTGGTCTTGGTACATTGACAGCATGAATGCAAACTGTGAGTAGTGGAGAGACGGCATGTCCGTACAGCATGTCTGTCCTCCTCTGGTCCAGCATCTCAGCGCACACATGCCAGAAGCGTATGTTAAACCGCTGGAAAACAAAAACAACTCTGTGACCTCTGCTTCTTATAGAGTTGCAAGAAATTATTTTACGATCTAAATCTGTAAAACAAAGACAAGTCTGTGAGCTCTGCTTCTTATAGAGATGCAAGAAATTATTTTACGATCTAAATCTGTATCGATTATTATACCCCACTGCTGTAGCCGTAGTCATCGTATCGTATTCCGTACATACAAGTGGAAGTGTGTTTCTTTTTTTTAATGATTCACCTGGCCTTGGACCTGTTGAGATACATAAACAAATGATCTCCCGCTGGTGCTTATGTGAAGGCTCCGGGGGAGTCTCGGAGACATCTTCAGCATTTTAAAAGGTTCTTTGTAGAATGAATAAACGTATTCAATGTTGCTACATATTTCTGAAACTGTGAGCAGTGAAGAGACTTACCGAATCCCAAACTTGCCCTGAATATAGTTCCAGATGGCTCTACGGAGCATGGAAGTGTCCACACCCAGGTGTCTGGCCATTGTGTTGTGTTGCACTGATGAGGGCGGAGCTCTGGAGTGGGACTTCCTGTCGGAGGCGACACCGTTCCTGTTGGCTTCTTATCAGTCACTCTCTTCTCCGACTCACTGAAAACCAGACATTGTGTTAGAATGAATTGTTTCATTTCTAAAGACTCACCTGGATGCTGGATGGGTCAAGGAAGCTCTGCTATCTTCTGGGACCAGTAGTGCTTTAAGCACATGGGCTGGTGCGCCTCCTCTTTCTGCTGTGTGGCTGGCTGAGCTGATGCACAGAGGCCCAAGAGCTGATTCACAGGGACCCACAGAGAAAGAAATCTAAAACGCTCTTTGCCACTTAGAATGTAGATTTCATCATCAGAACTGTGAGTCCAAATGAATAAAATTCTAATTACCTAAAGCATGGCAGTTTGGCTGAGGTCCGTCAGGTCCATGGGCCAGGACTTGTCCTTATATTGAGGTTAAAATTGGCATAGTTTTGCATGTCCAATCACTTATTTCCTGTAAGCAGTGACCATTCAAGAATTTGATGCCTTGGAAACAATAGAACTATATTCATACCTGGTTGTGTGGCCAGACAGAACGTCTGTCCTACACCCGGTGTGTTAGGCTGAGACGGTCTCCGAGGGCAGGCCGTCACTGTGTTCCTCTGAAAGTTCTGTGAATGCAGTTATATGACTGACATTTGAGAGTGGCTCTAGCCATAAAATGCCATTTTCATCAAGACTTAAATCCACGCCGCTATCCATCTCACCAAAATCTGCTTCATTAGCCCAAAAAGGTCCCTCAGAAAGCTCCAGAACCTGCATGGTCTTTTAGACTTTGTGACATGGAAGTAAAAGACACATCCATCTTTTACCATTCCTGTTGTTTCTTATAGTTTTAAGTTGCCTGGCTGTTGTACGCACACCTCCACAGGTTCTGATTGGACTGGGAGGTGAAAATACAGACTTGTTTGAGCCGATAGACTCAGTTTCTGTCTGCATTTGTCCAAGTCACTTGGAGGCATAACGTCGCTAAGTTCCAAACTGTCGTTTATTTTCTTCAATATTTCATACCTTTCCTTACCCTTCACCTGAACGACATGTATATCTTCATATATGTCTTCATCTTAAACGTTTTTGCATAATAAGAGTTAAAATTAAAAACTACACAGTGAATGCAATGAAATAAAAACCTTAATTTTAAAATGATAAAATTAGCTTTTGAATGTAACTTAAAGCCACTTTTCAGTCAAATCTCAAGCTTTCTTTGTGTTTTGATTCACATTCAAGGTTAGTATTTGTAGTTTAGTTACTACTGATTTATCTGTATCTTTTTTATGCAGTAAAAGAGAGGTGGTCAAACTGGCCTTGTTTCTTTGAGATGTACAAAGTAGATTCAATTCAATTCAAGTTTATTTGTATAGCGCTTTTTACAAAACAAATCGTTACAAAGCAACTTTACAGAAAATTATGTTTCTACAATATTTAGTAGTAGCTAGTAGTTTGTGCACATTTGACAGGATTTTAGAAAAAAAATAAAATAATACAAGACGCAGTCAGCTAGACGATGAAATATCCATATTATTAATTAAGTTATAATATGATTCAGTCACACATTTAGCAATAATTGTTAGTTCTGTTTGTTGATTCAGGGTTAGCATCATCTGAGGTCCTCTGAGGGTCAGCATCATCTCTTCTCAGGTGTTCTGGATCCAGACTGGAGCTTGTGTAAATCCTAGTCGAAACATAGAAACAAAATACAGACATCATTAGCATAGCTGCTGATCCATCAAAGTAAAATTAGTTTAACCCAAGCTAATGAATAAAAATGCACCTTTGATCAGATGCAACTACACTCACAATTAAAAAGATACATTATTCGAATGCTTGGCGAAAGAGAAGTGTTTTTAATCTAGATTTAAACAGAGAGAGTGTGTCTGAACCCCGAACATTATCAGGAAGGCTATTCCAGAGTTTGGGAGCCAAATGTGAGAAAGCTCTACCTCCTTTAGTGGACTTTGCTATCCTAGGAACGACCAAAAGTCCAGCGTTTTGTGACCTTAGGGTGCGTGATGGGTTTTAACGTGGTAGAAGGCTAGTTAGGTACGCAGGAGCTAAACCATTTAGGGCCTTATAGGTAAGTAATGATAATTTGTAACTGATACGGAACTTAATAAGTAGCCAGTGCAGAGACTGTAAAATTGGGGTAATATGATCATATTTTCTTGACCTGGTAAGGACTCTAAGTGCTGCATTTTGGACTACCTGTAGCTTGTTTATTGACGAAGCAGGACAACCACCTAGAAGTGCATTACAATAGTCCAGTCTAGAGGTCATGAATGCATGAACTAGCTTTTCTGCATCAGAAACAGATAACATGTTTCGTAGCTTGGCAATGTTTCTAAGATGGGAAAAATGCAGTTTTTGTAACATTGGAAATATGATTTTCAAAAGACAAATTGTTGTCTAATATAACACCCAGATTTCTGACTGTAGTTCAGAAAGTTCAGTAGTGTTGTTTGGTCCAATAATTAGTATCTCTGTCTTATCTGAATTTAATTGGAGAAAATTATTTGTCATCCAATCTTTTACATTTTTAACACACTCTGTTAGCTTAGATAATTGGGAAGTTTCATCTCGTCTCGTTGAGATATATAGCTGAGTATCATCAGCATAACAGTGGAAGCTAATTCCGTATTTTATAATAATATTACCAAGGGGCAACATGTATATTGAAAATAGAAGGGGACCTAGGACGGATCCTTGTGGCACTCCATATTTTACTGATGATAAATGAGATGACTCCCCATTTAAGTAAACAAAATGGTAGCTATCGGACAGGTAGGATCTAAACCATCTTAGAGCCTGCCCTTGAATACCTGTATAGTTTTGTAATCGATCTATGAGTATGTCATGATCTATGGTGTCGAACGCAGCACTAAGATCAAGTAAGACTAGAAATGAGATGCAGCCTTGGTCTGACGCAAGGAGCAGGTCATTTGTAATTTTAACAAGTGCAGTTTCTGTGCTATGGTGGGGCCGTAAACCTGACTGAAATTCTTCATACAGATAATTTTTATGCAGGAAGGTGCTCAACTGAGCAGACACAACTTTTTCTAAAATTTTAGACATAAATGGAAGATTTGAAATAGGCCTATAATTTGCCAGTACACTAGGATCTACTTTTGGTTTCTTAATAAGAGGCTTGATAACCGCCAGCTTGAATGGTTTTGGGACGTGACCTAAAGATAACGACGAGTTAATGATATTGAGAAGCGGTTCTTCGGCTACAGGTAACAGCTCTTTCAGTAATTTACTGGGTACAGGATCTAATAAACATGTTGTTGGTTTAGATACAGTGATAAGTTTATTTAGTTCTTCCTGTCCTATGGTTGTAAAGCACTGCAGTTTATCTTTGGGTGCGATGGATGAAACTGTGTTAGTGTTAGACGCTGTAGAATCTACATTCGCTATTGTATTTCTAATGTTATCTATTTTATCAGTGAAGAAATTCATAAAGTCATTACTATTTACCGTTGGTGGAATATTTGAATCAGGTGGCGTCTGGTAATTTGTTAACTTAGCCACTGTGCTAAATAAAAACCGTGGATTGTTTTGGTAATTTTCAATGAGTTTGTGTATATGCTCTGCCCTAGCAGTTTTTAGAGCCTGTCTATAGCTGGACATACTGTTTTTCCATGCAATTCTAAAAACTTCTAAGTTAGTTTTTCTCCATTTGCGTTCAAGACTACGAGTTACTTTCTTGAGAGAGTGAGTATTACTGTTATACCATGGTACAGTACCGTTTTTCTCTAACTTTTTCAATTTGATCGGGGCAACAGCTTCTAATGTATTAGAGAAAATAGTGCCCATGTTGTCAGTAATTTCGTCTAATTCATGTGTATTTTTGGGTACAAATAGCAGTTGAGATAGATCAGGCAGGTTATTTGCGAATCTTTCTTTAGTGGCTGGAACAATAGTTCTGCCCAGATGGCATCGCTGCGACATATAGTTAATATCAGTTATACGCAGCATGCACGATACAAGGAAATGGTCTGTAATATCATCACTTTGAGGTACAATATCTATAGCAGTAAGATCGATTCCATGCAATATAATTAAATCTAGTGTATGATTAAAACGATGAGTGGGCCCGGTGACATTTTGCTTGACTCCAAAGGAGTTTATTAGGTCAGTAAACGCAAGTCCTAATGTTTCATTTGCATTATCAACGTGAATATTAAAATCTCCCATGATTAGCGCCTTATCAACTGTAACTAGAAGTTCTGAGAGGAAATCTGCAAATTCTTTTAGGAATTCTGTATACGGCCCTGGTGGTCTATACACAGTATCCAGAGCAAGAGATACATTAGATTTCTTTTGCATGTCTGACAGAGTAACATTTAGCAGAAGTATTTCAAAAGAGTTAAACCTGTATCCTGTTTTCTGGGTAACATTGAGAATATCACTATATATTGTTGCAACAACCCCGCCACGACCAGTCTGACGGGGCTCATGCTTATAACAGTAGTTTGGTGGAGTAGACTCATTTAGACCAAAATAATCATTTGGTTTGAGCCAGGTTTCAGTCAAGCAGAGTAAATCAAAACTATTATCTGTGATCATTTAATTTACAATAACTGCTTTTGGTGTGAGTGATCTAATATTTATGAGCCCAAACTTTAAAAATTGTTTTTGTTCATTTACTTTACATTTTTCGGGTTTATTACGATAAGATTTTTTCTAGATCCTACATTATATTTATATTTTGACCTCACTATTCGGGGAACAGACACAGTCTTAATAGTTTTTACAGCGCAAGTACTTTTATCATTTAAGCGGGTGGAACAAAACTCATCATAATAGTTATTTGAGAATTGTCTTACTAGTCACATGGAGCGAAGTGTCCTGGAGATGTTGTCAGAGAGAAGCTCCGCTCCGATTTTGCTGGGGTGTAATCCATCAGCGCGAAACAGTCTAGGACGCTCCCAGAAAAGATTCCAGTTATTAACAAATAGCAGTTTCTGTTCTTTACACCATGACAACAACCATTCATTTAAAGCAAAAAGTCTACTGAACCTTTCGTGTCCTCGTCGATACGTGGGCAGTGGTCCTGACACGACGATCGTCGCCGCGGGCGTCGTGCTGCGAACCGTCTCGATCAGGCTCCTGAAGTCCCTCTTCAGCGTCTCCGTCTGCCGCAGCGTGGTGTCGTTAACCCCGGCGTGAAGCACGACCGCTCTGGGGCTCTCGTCGTCCTTCAGGATCGTGGGTATCTGCGCAGAAACATCGAGAACACGAGCACCAGGCAAGCAATGAGTGTGCACTTTACCTCCGGCTAACGTAGCACTTACGTGTCGGACGATGGAGTCTCCGATGATCACAGCGTCGCGTCCTGTCTCGCGGAGGGGAGCGAAGCTTTTCTGGATGGAGATCTCGAAGGCAGGAGGGGGAGAAGCCGTCGCCCGGGACCCTATTTTTAAGTTAAAAATAGTCAATGAAAGGAATATAGTGACGGAGCTCAAACGCAGTACAGCCGTCAACAACAAATAAGTAGATCTCATCATAAGGAGCAAGTGAGTTTAAAAATAACTAAAACAATAAGTCGTACCTGCTTTACCTGGCCAACTGGCTTTTCTGTAGTCTGCCTTCAGGATCTGGCAGCATAGCTGAATTAAAAAACACACTGACGGTCCGTTACCATTGAACACAGCGTGGAGCACAGATGATCGATGTTGCAGTGACGTCAGATGGCGCTACGGAGCATGGAAGTGTCCACACCCTGGTGTGTGGCCATTGTGTTGTGTTGCACTGCACAAACATATTCATTCATATAGAGGTTTTTGCCCTAGACAGAAAAAAAATCCCAGATGATAGCAATCCCTAGCAAAATAGTCCCATTTGTCGACGTCAATGCCATTTCCTACGACTGCTGTGGATGCTTTTGTTGAAGCAGTCGTGCACGTTGCTGAGCAGGCGTAGTCAGGCCAAAACTGAAAGTAGAAGACCCCTGAAGTCTTCTTCAAGTCCTGAAATATGGGCAGAACAAGAAGAACCTCATTCATCAAATACATGTGGGTCTGGAATACTTGCCATAAATGCTTTCGTCAACTTGTTTTATCTGTGGTTCACATCGCTGTATTCATCAGGCAGGCAGGAGAGTTGTCTGTTGTCCATCATACGGCCACACCCTGCCGACAATGTTACACCTGTACCTGGAACATACAGGGGAACTACAAAAGGAGTTCATTACCATTGAACACAAGGAGTCCGTTACCATTGAACACAGCGTGGAGCACAGATGATCGATGTTACAGTGACGTCAGGATCAAAACTTTGGACTGGATGGTGCGTGAGGACCTAGGGGCCGACTGCATGAACATAAATTTACTAAAATGCCTGTACAAAAATTTTTTTACGAATATATACAATATTAGGTATGATGACAGGCATACAGTGTGTGAGCATACCTGGCTATGACATCATGTTCCTGCGCCCGGTGCGTTAGGCTGAGACGGTCTCCGAGGGCACGCCGTCACTGTGTTCCTCTGAAAGTTCTGTGAATGCAGTTATATGACTGACATTTGAGAGTGGCTCTAGCCATAAAATGCCATTTTCGTCCAGACTTAAATCCACGCCGCTATCCATCTCACCAACATCTGCTTCATTAGCCCAAAAAGGTCCCTCAGAAAGCTCCAGAACCTGCATGGTCTTTTAGACTTTGTGACATGGAAGTAAAAGCAGACACATCCATCTTTTACCATTCCTGTTGTTTCTTAGTTTTAAGTTGCCTGGCTGTTGTACGCACACCTCCACAGGTTCTGATTGGACTGGGAAGTGAAAATACAGACTTGTTTGAGCCGATAGACTCAGTTTCTGTCTGCATTTGTCCAAGTCACATGGAGGCATAACGTCGCTAAGTTCCAAACTGTTGTTTATTTTCTTCAATATTTCATACCTTTCCTTACCCTTCACCTGAACGACATATATATCTTCATATATGTCTTCACGTGGTAGAAGGCTAGTAAGGTACGCAGGAGCTAAACCATTTAGAGCCTTATAGGTAAGTAATGATAATTTGTAACTGATACGGAACTTAATAAGTAGCCAGTGCAGAGACTGTAAAATTGGGGTAATATGATCATATTTTCTTGACCTGGTAAGGACTCTAGCTGCTGCATTTTGGACTACCTGTAGCTTGTTTATTGATGAAGCAGGACAACCACCTAGAAGTGCATTACAATAGTCCAGTCTAGAGGTCATGAATGCATGAACTAGCTTTTCTGCATCGGAAACAGATAACATGTTTCGTAGCTTGGCAATGTTTCTAAGATGGAAAAATGCAGTTTTTGTAACATTGGAAATATGATTTTCAAAAGACAAATTGCTGTCTAATATAACACCCAGATTTCTGACTGTAGAGGAAGTAACAGTACATCCGTCTAGTTGCAGATTGTAATCTACAAGATTCTGTGTAGTGTTTTTTGGTCCAATAATTAGTATCTCTGTCTTATCTGAATTTAATTGGAGAAAATTATTTGTCATCCAATCTTTTACATTTTTAACACACTCTGTTAGCTTAGATAATTGGGAAGTTTCATCTGGTCTCGTTGAGATATATAGCTGAGTATCATCAGCATAACAGTGGAAGCTAATTCCGTATTTTATAATAATATTACCAAGGGGCAACATGTATATTGAAAATAGAAGGGGACCTAGGACGGATCTTTGTGGTACTCCATATTTTACTGATGATAAATGAGATGACTCCCCATTTAAGTAAACAAAATGGTAGCGATCAGACAGGTAGGATCTAAACCATCTTAGAGCCTGCCCTTGAATACCTGTATAGTTTTGTAATCGATCTATGAGTATGTCATGATCTATGGTGTTGAACGCAGCACTAAGATCAAGTAAGACTAGAAATGAGATGCAGCCTTGGTCTGACGCAAGGAGCAGGTCATTTGTAATTTTAACAAGTGCAGTTTCTGTGCTATGGTGGGGCCGTAAACCTGACTGAAATTCTTCATACAGATAATTTTTATGCAGGAAGGTGCTCAATTGAGCAGACACAACTTTTTCTAAAATTTTAGACATAAATGGAAGATTTGAAATAGGCCTATAATTTGCCAGTACACTAGGATCTAGTTTTGGTTTCTTAATAAGAGGCTTGATAACCACCAGCTTGAATGGTTTGGGACGTGTCCTAAAGATAACGTCGAGTTAATGATATTGAGAAGCGGTTCTTCGGCTACAGGTAACAGCTCTTTCAGTAATTTACTGGGTACAGGATCTAATAAACATGTTGTTGGTTTAGATACAGTGATAAGTTTATTTAGTTCTTCCTGTCCTATGGTTGTAAAGCACTGCAGTTTATCTTTGGGTGCGATGGATGAAACTGAAGTGTTAGACGCTGAAGAATCTACATTCGCTATTGTATTTCTAATGTTATCTATTTTATCAGTAAAGAAATTCATAAAGTTATTACTATTTACTGTTGGTGGAATATTTGAATCAGGTGGCGTCTGGTAATTTGTTAACTTAGCCACTTTGCTAAATAAAAACCTTGGATTGTTTTGGTTATTTTCAATGAGTTTGTGTATATGCTCTGCCCTAGCAGTTTTTAGAGCCTGTCTATAGCTGGACATACTGTTTTTCCATGCAATTCTAAAAACTTCTAAGTTAGTTTTTCTCCATTTGCGTTCAAGACTACGAGTTACTTTCTTGAGAGAATGAGTATTACTGTTATACCATGGTACAGTACGTTTTTCTCTAACTTTTTTCAATTTGATCGGGGCAACAGCTTCTAATGTATTAGAGAAAATAGTGCCCATGTTGTCAGTAATTTTGTCTAATTCATGTGTATTTTTGGGTACAAATAGCAGTTGAGATCAGGCAGGTTATTTGCGAATCTTTCTTTAGTGGCTGGAACATTAGTTCTGCCCAGACGGCATCGCTGCGACATATAGTTAATATCAGTTATACGCAGCATGCACGATACAAGGAAATGGTCTGTAATATCATCACTTTGAGGTACAATATCTATAGCAGTAAGATCGATTCCATGCGATATAATTAAATCTAGTGTATGATTAAAACGATGAGTGGGCCCGGTGACATTTTGCTTGACTCCAAAGGAGTTTATTAGGTCAGTAAACGCAAGTCCTAATGTATCATTTGCATTATCAACGTGAATATTAAAATCTCCCATGATTAGCGCCTTATCAACTGTAACTAGAAGGTCTGAGAGGAAATCTGCAAATTCTTTTAGGAATTCTGTATACGGCCCTGGTGGTCTATATCAATCAATCAATCACCTTTATTTATATAGTGCTTTAAACAAAATACATTGCGCCAAAGCACTGAACAACATTCATTTGGAAAACAGTGTCTCAATAATGCAAAATGATAGTTAAAGGCAGTTCATCATTGAATTCATTGATGTCATCTCTGTTCAGTTGAAATAGTGTCTGTTTTAATTTGCAATCAAGTCAACGATATCGCTGTAGATGAAGTGACCCCAACTAAGCAAGCCAGAGGCGACAGCGGCAAGGAACCGAAACTCCATCGGTGACAGAATGGAGAAAAAAACCTTGGGAGAAACCAGGCTCAGTTGGGGGGCCAGTTCTCCTCTGACCAGACGAAACCAGTAGTTCAATTCCAGGCTGCAGCAAAGTCAGATTGTGCAGAAGAATCATCTGTTTCCTGTGGTCTTGTCCTGGTGTTCCTCTGAGACAAGGTCTTTACAGGGGATCTGTATCTAGGGCTCTAGTCTACTATACACAGTAGTCAGAGCAAGAGATACATTAGATTTCTTTTGCATGTCTGACAGAGTAACATTTAGCAGAAGTATTTCAAAAGAGTTAAACCTGTATCCTGTTTTCTGGGTAACATTGAGAATATCACTATATATTGTTGCAACACCCCCGCCACGACCAGTCTGACGGGGCTCATGCTTATAGCAGTAGTTTGGTGGAGTAGACTCATTTAGACCAAAATAATCATTTGGTTTTAGCCAGGTTTCAGTCAAGCAGAGTAAATCAAAACTATTATCTGTGATCATTTAATTTACAATAACTGCTTTTGGTGTGAGTGATCTAATATTTATGAGCCCAAACTTTAAAAATTGTTTTTGTTCATTTACTTTACATTTTTCTGGTTTAATTACGATAAGATTTTTTCTAGATCCTACATTATATTTATATTTTGACCTCACTATTCGGGGAACAGACACAGTCTTAATAGTTTTTACAGCGCAAGTACTTTTATCATTTAAGCGGGTGGAACAAAACTCATCACAATGGTTATTTGAGAATTGTCTTACTAGTCACATGGAGCGAAGTGTCCTGGAGATGTTGTCAGAGAGAAGCTCCGCTCCGATTTTGCTGGGGTGTAATCCATCAGCGCGAAACAGTCTAGGACGCTCCCAGAAAAGATTCCAGTTATTAACAAATAGCAGTTTCTGTTATTTACACCATGACAACAACCATTCATTTAAAGCAAAAAGTCTACTGAACCTTTCGTGTCCTCGTCGATACGTGGGCAGTGGTCCTGACACGACGATCGTCGCCGTGGTCGTCGTGCTGCGAACCGTCTCGATCAGGCTCCTGAAGTCCCTCTTCAGCGTCTCTGTCTGCTGCAGCGTGGTGTCGTTAACCCCGGCGTGAAGCACGACTGCTCTGGGGCTCTCGTCATCCTTCAGGATCGCGGGTATCTGCGCAGAAACATCGAGAACACGAGCACCAGGCAAACAGTGAGTGTGCACTTTACCTCCGGCTAACGTAGCACTTACGTGTCGGACGATGGAGTCTCCGATGATCACAGCGTCGCGTCCTGTCTCGCGGAGGGGAGCGAAGCGGTTCTGGATGGAGATCTCGAAGGCAGGAGGGGGAGAAGCCGTCGCCCGGGACCCGATTTTTAAAGGGGTCATGAAATGAGAAACCAAATTTGCCTTGATCTTTTGGAATATAAGAGGTCTTTGTACCATTAAAACGTCCTGCAAGTTTCATAGCTTAAGACGTCCTCCCCATTATAAACGAGCCATTTATTTAATCAAGCTCTAAATACAGCTCGTTCTGGATCCATGGTAAGAAGTGACGTCACGGTGCGAAGTGACGTTCCAACCATTTGCATATGACCGCCTCCAGCACAAGACAACTACGCTCATTTCGGATCGTTGTCGCGCTGCGCGCCTCACAAGTGTTCAGTCGACGGTGTGTACAGGAAAATTACAATGCCACGCAGATGTGCTGTTCCTGGCTGTGGACAAACAACATCTTTGAATACGCTGCCGAAAGATCCTGACGTCAGGGAAAAATGGATGCAGTTTATTTGTATAAGAGAATCTTGAAAATATGTCGCCTTTTCTAGTAGGCCTACATGTAATAGAAGATTAAAAATGTTGCCTTATCAATGCTGCATCTTCAAATATGGCCTGTGCATGCATTTTTGTCCGCAGTACACCCTATCATTTCATTGAAATTAGGTAAATAATGTTGAACTGTTAGCATATTAAACTATAGAATAATTATGCAACAATAAACCGTTTTCAAGTGTCTCGGGTTACAATTTTTTTATTAATTCAAAATAGTTTCACTTTCCATGTGGACACGGGCTGATCCAGTCTTCGTTGTTGTGGTGATGGTTCATTTTCCTCTGATTCCTCATCTGATTCCGGCTCAAACATATAAGGTTTTATCATTGCAAGAGCCATCGCTTCGAATGCATCACTCGCTACTAAACAGTTACGCTCAATCCGCAAATGTTCCGTCAAATGTCGTTAGCCAATCATAACAGTGGGCGTTAACACTGAACTCTTAAAGGGGAAACAACCCAAAACAGACTGTTTGAATCAAAGGATGAGAAACAGGGTGGGAAAATGTCATAATTCACTACATTTTAAAAGTTTTTTTTTTTTTAACTATAGTAATACTATAATTGCACCTAGGGGACCATAATAATAAAATAAAAAAACCCATGTCATGACCCCTTTAAGTTAAAAATAGTCAATGAAAGGAATATGGTGACGGAGCTCAAACGCAGTACAGCCGTCAACAACAAATAAGTAGATCTCATCATAAGGAGCAAGTGAGTTTAAAAATAACTAAAATAATAAGTCGTACCTGCTTTACCTGGCCAACTGACTTTTCTGTAGTCTGCCTTCAGGATCTGGCAGCATAGCTGAATTAAACAACACACTTACGGTTCGTTACCATTGAACACAGCGTGGAGCACAGATGATCGATGTTGCAGTGACGTCAGATGGCGCTACGGAGCATGGAAGTGTCCACACCCTGGTGTGTGGCCATTGTGTTGTGTTGCACTGCACAAACATATTCATCATTATAGAGGTTTTTGCCCTAGACAGAAAAAAAATCCCAGATGATAGCAATCCCTAGCAAAATAGTCCCATTTGTCGACGTCAATGCCATTTCCTACGACTGCTGTGGATGCTTTTGTTGAAGCAGTCGTGCACGTTGCTGAGCAGGCGTAGTCAGGCCAAAACTGAAAGTAGAAGACCCTTCTTCAAGTCCTGAAATATGGGCAGAACAAGAAGAACCTCATTTATCAAATACATGTGGGTCTGGAATACTTGCCATAAATGCTTTCGTCAACTTGTTTCATCTGTGGTTCACATCGCTGTATTCATCAGGCAGGCAGGAGAGTTGTCTGTTGTCCATCATACGGCCACACCCTGCCGACAATGTTACACCTGTACCTGGAACATACAGGGGAACTACAAAAGGACATGACTGAATAAGTATGAAACTCACTCCCCGTTATGTGTCCCCCTAATAGCTTCAGTCAGGACCATAGAAATAATTGGGTTACGTTTTGAAGCGTTCTTTGCCACGAACATGTGGGATGTACATCTCATCTTTAGAATAACTGGAGCATTACACTCATTGGACTCTATGCTAGGAGGATGAGAGACCTCAAGAATACTGTTAAACACAAACAATACATTCTCTTATTGACAATATATCATTGAACTAAAAATACACGTCTGAACAGACACTACATAGAATAGGTACTGCCTCCTGGTTCAACTTCTGCAGCCCCTGGATCACTGGCTTAACGTCACAGTTAACGCTTCATTTACACATGTGGCTGATGCTGTGCCTCTCTCAACCCCAAACACCATCTTTCATCAGTTTTTTGCACTCTTCTCTTTAATTTCGGCAGTCTATAGAACTAGAAATGGTTCAATGGCACTGTTTACGTTCAGTGCCTCCAAAATGGCCGATGATGTGTGGTGAAAACCCTCTATAAACAAACATGGCCGCACTCATTTACTTTGAGCGAGTCATTGGCGGCCAACATTTCTAATAGCGGCTGGTGGATTTTGGCTCACTTCTCTGCGAAAAATAAAGAAAACATCTGGAATATACAGCGGGGAGAGTGTTCATCTCTACGGTTCGAACGAGTTCAGTGCTTAATGAACTCCGATGTAAAGGCTTTACGCATTATTTGTGAAAGTTTGTATCATCATTTGACTCTTATTCTTGTTTTCATGTGGCACACCAAGGCCAGATTATTTTGTTTACATTCGTTTCTGATGACAATTTCTAGTTCGTTAAAGTTTATTTTTAAAGTATACATTTATTTTTGTTTAGCTTAAAGTTGCTCAAAGCGTTTTTTAAAACATTTATTGTCACATGCAGCAAACATCTCCTCACTGTCCACTAGCTAACTTACCTGTCCCCGGAACACGCTGTTAAAAGACGCAGTCATAACAAATTGTTCCAGCCAATAACCACAAGAAGGATTTGGGGGTGTGGTTAGTGTGCGGATGAGGAGGAGGGAAGGTCTAGCTAGCCTCTGGATTTTTTTTATTTTTTTACAACAAACGTAAAGAAGAAGTGACGTCAATTAGAGTACCTTTAAGAGTGTTTTGGTGCTGCTCTTTACATGTGAGTGATCAGTGTGTTTTGGTTGATAATTCCTCATATTAAGCTCAGAGGAGTCAATGTGGACTTTCCCTTCACTCCATACTCGTGCCAGGAGGAGTACATGAGAAAAGTAATCGAGTGCCTGCAGAATGTAAGAATCTCAGTCAATCAATCAATCAATCACTTTTATTTATATAGCGCTTTAAACAAAATACATTGCGTCAAAGCACTGAACAACATTCATTTGGAAAACAGTGTCTCAATAATGCAAAATGATAGTTAAAGGCAGTTCATCATTGAATTCAGTTATGTCATCTCTGTTCAGTATAAATAGTGTCTGTGCATTTATTTGCAATCAAGTCAATGATATCGCTGTAGATGAAGTGACCCCAACTAAGCAAGCCAGAGGCGACAGTGGCAAGGAACCGAAACTCCATCGGTGACAGAATGGAGAAAAAAACCTTGGGAGAAACCAGGCTCATTTGGGTGGGCCAGTTCTCCTCTGACCAGACAAAACCAGTAGTTCAATTCCAGGCTGCAGCAAAGTCAGATTGTGCAGAAGAATCCTCTGTTTCCTGTGGTCTTGTCCTGGTGCTCCTCTGAGACAAGGTCTTTACAGGGGATCTGTATCTGGGGCTCTAGTTGTCCTGGTCTCCGCTGTCTTTCAGGCATGTAGAGGTCCTTTCTAGGTGCTGATCCACCATCTGGTCTGGATACATACTGGATCCGGGTGACTGCAGTGACCCTCTGATCTGGATACAGACTGGATCTGGTGGCCACGGTGACCTCCGAACAAGAGAGAAACAGACAAATATTAGCGTAGATGCCATTCTTCTAATGATGTAGCAAGTACATAGGGTGTTATGTGAAGTGTTTCCGGTTCCGGTTTACCTAATTAATGCAGCCTAAAAATCCAACGGATTTGGATATTAAAAGCATATTATTATGTTATGTGTATGCCAGGTTAAAGAGATGGGTCTTCAATCTAGATTTAAACTGCAAGAGTGTGTCTGCCTCCCGAACAATGTTAGGTAGGTTATTCGCCAAATTTAGGCGCCAAATAGGAAAAGGATCTGCCGCCCGCAGTTGATTTTGATATTCTAGGTATTATCAAATTGCCTGAGTTTTGAGAACGTAGCGGACGTAGAGGAGTATAATGTAAAAGGAGCTCATTCAAATACTGAGGTGCTAAACCATTCAGGGCTTTATAAGTAATAAGCAATATTTTAAAATCTATACGATGTTTGATAGGGAGCCAGTGCAGCGATGACAGGACCGGGCTAATATGGTCATACTTCCTGGTTCTAGTAAGAACTCTTGCTGCTGCATTTTGGACTAGCTGTAGTTTGTTTACTAAGCGTGCAGAACAATCACCCAATAAGGCATTACAATAATCTAACCTTAAAGTCATAAATGCATGGATTAACATTTCCGCATTTGACATTGAGAGCATAGGCCGTAATTTAGATATATTTTTGAGATGGAAAAATGCAGCTTTACAAATGCTAGAAACGTGGCTTTCTAAGGAAAGATTGCGATCAAATAGCACACCTAGGTTCCTAACTGATGACGAAGAATTGACAGAGCAACCATCAAGTCTTAGACAGTGTTCTAGGTTATTACAAGCAGACTTTTTAGGTCCTATAATTAACACCTCTTTTTTCTGAATTTAGCAGTAAGAAATTACTCGTCATCCAATTTTTTATATCGACTATGCATTCCATTAGTTTTTCAAATTGGTGTGTTTCACCGGGCCGCGAAGAAATCTAGAGCTGAGTATCATCAGCATAACAGTGAAAGCTAACACCATGTTTCCAGATGATATCTCCCAAGGGTAACATATAAAGCGTGAAGAGTAGCGGCCCTAGCACTGAGCCTTGAGGTACTCCATACTGCACTTGTGATCGATATGATACTTGATATCTTCATTCACTGCTACGAACTGATGGCGGTCATATAAGTACGATTTAAACCATGCTAATGCACTTCCACTGATGCCAACAAAGTGTCAATTCTATGCAAAAGAATGCTGTGGTCAATTGTGTCAAACGCAGCACTAAGATCCAATAAAACTAATAGAGAGATACACCCACAATCAGATGATAAGAGCAAATCATTTGTAACTCTAAGGAGAGCAGTCTCAGTACTATGATACGGTCTAAATCCTGACTGGAAATCCTCACAGATACCATTTTTCTCTAAGAAGGAATATAATTGTGAGGATACCACCTTTTCTAGTATCTTGGACAGAAAAGGGAGATTCGAGATTGGTCTATAATTAACTAGTTCTTTGGGGTCAAGTTGTGGTTTTTCGATGAGCGACTTAATAACAGCCAGTTTGAAGGTTTTGGGGACATATCCTAATGACAATGAGGAATTAATGATAGTCAGAAGAGGATCTATGACTTCTGGAAGCACCTCTTTAGGAGCTTAATGGTATAGGGTCTAACATACATGTTGTTGGTTTAGATGATTTAACAAGTTTATACAATTCTTCCTCTCCTATAGTAGAGAATGAGTGGAACTGTTCCTCAGGGGGTCTATAGTGCACTGTCTGATGTGATACTGTAGCTGACGGCTGAATGGTTGCAATTTTATCTCTAATAGTATCGATTTTAGATGTAAAGTAGTTCATAAAGTCATTACTGCTGTGGTGTTGGGAAATGTCAACACTTGTTGAGGCTTTATTTTTCATTACTTTAGCCACTGTATTGAATAAATACCTGGGGTTATGTTTGTTTTCTTCTAAAAGAGAAGAAAAGTAATCAGATCTAGCAGTTTTTAATGCTTTTCTGTAGGATATGTTACTTTCCCGCCAAGCAATACGAAATACCTCTAGTTATGTTTTCCTCCAGCTGCGCTCCATTTTTTGGGCTGCTCTCTTTAGGGTGCGAGTATGCTCATTATACCATGGTGTCAAACTGTTTTCCTTAACCTTCCTTAAGCTTAAAGGAGCAACTGTATTTAAAGTGCTAGAAAAGAGAGAGTCCATAGTTTCTGTTACATCATCAAGTTGTTCTGAGGTTTTGGATATGCTAAGGAATTTGGATACATCAGGAAGATAACTTAAAAAGCAATTTTTTGTGGTAGAAGTGATGGTTCTTTGATACTTGTAACAAGAAGTAGAATTTACAATTTTGGCTATATGAAGTTTGCACAGAACTAAATGATCTGAGATATCATCACTTGGCTGAATAATTTCAACACTATCAACATCAATTTCATGTGACAGTATTAAATCTAGAGTATGATTTCGACAATGAGTAGGTCCTGAAACATGTTGTCTAACACTAATAGAGTTCAGAATGTCTATAAATGCTGATCCCAATGCATCTTTTTCATTATCGACATGGATATTAAAATCACCAACTATGAAAACTTTATCTGCAGCCAGAACTAACTCGGATGTAAAATCACCAAACTCTTTAATAAAGTCTGTATGGTGCCCTGGTGGCCTGTATATGGTAGCCAGTACAAACATAACAGGGGATTTATCATTAACATTTGTTTGTCACCACAGTGTGCAACCCTGCATGCACTGCAATGCAAGCAACATTTATTGATAGTCTTAGAAATACTCAACGCCTGTTAAATGTTCTGCCTTAAATTAATACATTATTTGGTAACTGTAAATGTGTATATGTACATTTCTGAAATGCATAACTGATAACTGAATTGTATGCATTTTCTGCAAAGCTCCTTTGAAACGATATGCATTGTGAAAAGCACTATACAAATACATTTTAATTTAATTTAATTAATTGAAAATAAATACCCTCAAAAACTTTAAAAGATTCACCCTCAAAATTAAAACAAAACCCCTACTTTTACTACTAAGGTTATAGCCAAAAAAGACAAAAGTCTGCCACTTTTTGTTGTTTCCAAAAAGTTAAATCACTTTTTCCATCAGAGATAAAATGTAATGGCAGAATGACATTCTATTGAAGGTAGAATTACATTTTGTTTTACTTGCCCTTTGCTTGTGTATAATATGAAGGCTGTAGTGCTTTAATCTAATGCAATAAATATTTGAAAGTCTTCCTGTAAGGTCACACATGTTCTATTATTTTTCTATTAATAAGAATGACATGCACTTGTACTCTACCAGAAAGTCAATGGTGTTCTTGAAAGTCCCACTGGCACTGGTAAAACGCTCTGTCTGCTGTGTTAGCGCTGGGCTGGAGAGAGAACTTAAAAGACAAAATCTCTGACTGCAAGATAGCCGAGAGAATGGACGGTGTGGAGCTGTTCCCTGACAAACCAATGTCATCGAGGGGAACAGCAGTCACCAACAAAGACACTCCAAGTACTGTCCTTCATTTATTGATTCAAAATTGATACGATTTATTTTCATTAACATTTCTAAACATTGCTTGTGTTTTCAAAAGTTACATTGTTGTCGAAATTATAAACCAAATCATAGTGACAGTTGACATTACGGACAACCATATGAATTATATTTTAAGAACCAAGTTTCAATATCATGAGTTTTGTCTTGTCTTTGATTTTTTACTTTAGCTTATGACACGGACATCCCTAAGATCATATATGCTTCCAGGACCCATTCCCAGCTAGCACAGGTCATAAATGAGCTCAAGAACACATCCTACAGGTCAGCTATCTGAGTTAACATCACATATTTAAAGGGATAGTTCACAGAAAGATGAAAATTCTGTAAGTATTTACTCACCCTCAAGTTGTTCCAAACCTGTTCAAGTTTCTTTCCTCTGCTGAGCACAAATGAAGATATTTGGAAGAATGTTGGTAACCAAACAGTTGACAACATCTATCGACTTCCATAGTAGAGGAAAGTCAATGGGTGCTGTCAACTGTCTGGTTATCATAAAAGTTATAACTGATTTCTATAAATAATTATTATGTTCTCTGCATTCATAAATTATTATGTTTGTAAGTGTCCTTTTTGTGTGTGTGTGTGTGTAAAAACAGTTGACCACAAACAAAGAAATTCTTCTAATATGCTGATTTGCCAGGACACTCTTGAAAAAGAGATTTTCAATCTCAATTAAAAGAGTATCTTCCTGGTTAAATAAAGGTTTAAAAAAAAGTTTGGTGCTCAGGAAACATTTCGTTTTAATATCATAATGTTAATATTTGTCTAAATTGTGATCTTTTTTTTTTTTTCTCCAGGATTATTTAATCAATAGAAAAAAGAACAGCATATTCATTTGAAATGAAAAAATAAATTATAAAAATGTCTTGACTGTCATTTTTGAGCATTCATCCTTGCTGATTAAAAGTATTAATTTCTTTAAAAATATTATTAACAGATGGTACTGTTCTTTATTATAGGCCAAATATTTGTGTTTTGGGATCTAGAGAACAGCTGTGCATAGACCAGGAAGTGATGCGTCAAGAGAGTAACCACTTTAAGGTATGCTGATCAGTACCTCACTGTGAGTATGTGTGACGACAGACAGTTAAAATACCAGAGGCTGTATCTCAACACCAAATTAATGAAGGCATTTTGCCTTAGTTCAAGGTCCACATGTACAGGGCAAATGAGACTATGAGACTAACATTGGTGGCCTGTCAATAGAGATTTGTGATTGTATTAGAGACAATTTTTTCAATTATAATGGTTTTAGTTTGTTAATGTACGACTACGAGAAATAGCTGACTATGTTTTTGGGTTTGGGTCTTTATTTAGAGAAAAGCACTTACAAAGAAATCATGAATACTATCATGGATGTGGAGGATCTTGTGAAAACATGAAAAAGGAAAGGTGAGACAATATCCTTGCCTTGACTGAAGCACTGAAAGAAATAGTGGTGTCCTTCAAACTGCTGATGCTGCATCTGAATTAATTCCAATGGGAGTGTTTGTAAATAGTGACATTGCTCAGACTGTTTGTTCCCACAGAGTTTGTCCATACTACCTGTCACGGTCACTCAAACAACACGCTGATGTCATCTTCATGCCTTACAACTACCTGCTTGACCCAAATATTAATATATTTTTAATATATTTCAAAATATAAGTCCTGTGATCAAAGCTTGGTGTGTTGATGGCGTGGTGATGCCGCAGTGGATAAGACACATGCCTTTGGTGTGAGAGACCTGGCTTCGAATCCACTCTGACACACCAATGTGTCCCTGAGCAAGACACTTAACCTCTATTTGCTCCAGAGGCGTGTGACCTCTGACATATATAGCAATTGTAAGTCGCTTTGGATAAAAGCATCAGCTAAATGAATAATGTAATGTAAAAAACTGAATTTTCAGCATCATTACTCTAGTCTTCAGTGTCACATGATCCTTCGGAATCATTCTAATATGATGATCAAGAAACCTTTATGATTATTGTCAGTGTTGAAAACAGTTGTGCTGCTTAATATTTTTGTGTAAAGCGTGATACAAGCAACAAGCGCAACGTTGGGGGTTCGTATCCCAGGGAACACATGTTAGGAAAAAATTGTTAGCCTAAATGCAATGTAAGTCGCTTTTGGATAATTTATTTATTTACTGACATTTTAATGACATTGTATATTTAGTTTATATTTTAATTATTATTAGTTTTGATTTGCTATGTATAGTTCTAGGATAAAGTTTTTTATTTTAAGTGTTCCTGTAGCTCAAGTGGTAGAGCATTGCGTTAACAAGCGCAATGTTGGGGGTTCGTATCCCAGGGAACACATGTTAGGAAAAAATTGTTAGCCTGAATGCAATGTAAGTCGCTTTTGGATAAAAGCTTCTGCTAAATGGATTCATTTCATTTAGTTTATTTTATTTTAATTTAATTTAATTTAAATAAAAACACAACATTGAGCTGAAAGGAGCTGTGGTTATTTTTGACGAGGCTCATAATATTGTAAGTGTTTCGATTGTTGTTTGAGACATCATAGCTGTTCTATATTTTTGTTTGTTTTATATTCTATCTACTGTTTGTGTACATTTTTAGGAGAAGATGTGTGAAGAGTCCACCTCTTTTGACCTTTCCCCTCACGACCTGATTTCTGCCATATATTTTAAACATTATATATACAAGTGGTTTATATATTTGTGTGTATGGGTGTGTATATATTAGGGCTGTCACTTTTAGTTCGAAAATCGATTGCACAATCGATCGGACCAACCAAAAAAAGTTTCGAAAATGAAAATAGGGAATCGATTTTAACCAAATATGTACACTATTAATTTTAAAATAATTAAACAATTAAAAAATCTAAATGTAACAAAACTCAGAAACAAGCAGAAAAAGAAAATAAAGAATTTCCGAAAGTGCAGTATGCGTTGCGAAAGCTAGACAGAAAATACCAGCAATTTTACGCACTTATAAGACCAAGTGACGTTGAAAGTGACCTCTTATGCTGCCTTCACACCAAACGCGAATAGAGCGTCTGGCGTGAATGATTTCAATGTTAAGTCAATGTTAAGTAAAGTAGCGTTTACGTGCGTCTGGAGGTCTCGCGGCGCGGTAGACGCGAATTCGCCTCATTCGAGCATCTAGTTACAGATTCTGAGTTATGAAAAAGACCATTGCAAGCTGACAGCGACCGGCTTCTGTGGTGGAGAATTGGCAGTAATACCCCCACCTTGCGCAGCTGTACCTGAGTTGTACCTGAGTGGCTTGCTTAGTTGGGGTCACTTCATCTACAGCGATATCATTGACTTGATTGCAAATAAATGCACAGACACTATTTAAACTGAACAGAGATGACATAACTGAATTCAATGATGAACTGCCTTTAACTATCATTTTGCATTATTGAGACACTGTTTTCCAAATGAATGTTGTTCAGTGCTTTGACGCAATGTATTTTGTTTAAAGCACTATATAAATAAAGGTGATTGATTGATTGATTGATTGAGTGTCCCTGGGACATCAGTGCGGTTGGAGCGCGTCTTCTCAACAGCTGGACATATAGTGAATAAAAAACGCTCTGCTTCGCCTAGCCTAAGTGTCGGTTACGCTCAATAAAAAAAAGCACATGGCCTGTTCTCAAGTCCATTTAAAGTTTCATTTTTTTGAACAGTTGTTTGAAATGGATTGAATCATTATTTAAAATAATCTTAATTTTAATTGCCTAAATCATAAATGCAGCCGGGTTGAAGCCTTCAGTGATGTTTTTCTTTTGTTATGGCAGCTGTCCACTCTGCAAATATATTTGTTAGGGAATGTTGCACTCCTTTTGGTATTTGTTATTCTGCACGAAACTTCATGCCAATAAATAAGGATATATATTTATTGGATATATATATATATATATCCAATAAATAACTCCATTATTTTTATCCTTTGTTATTTCACAAGATTAAAACTGGACATCACCACAATTGCAAAAATAAAACGTAGGTTACTCTTCAAAAATGGAAATGTATATATTTTATTACCAAATTGAATTTATGAAGTTATTTGGAATACTTTTTTTCAGTAATGAAAATCATTTTTGCTGAGAACTTAATAATCTTACAGAAATTTTAATGGATCTGGGATCTTCCATTAATAGTTTTGAGATGCCAGCAAATAATCAAGGAATCACCAAGCCCGGCAGGTGAGTGGAGCCTCACTGAACCGGCGATCTGATTCAGTTTAGTGCTGGGATAGGTATTAGTGACCTTGATATATTGACTACAAAATCACCAATTTTAGATGCACAACAGCTAAACTGAACTGGTCATTTTCTTTCTCTTCCTCTTTTGAAGCTTCATATTTGAGCTTTTTCAAACGGCTAATGTAAACTTTGAGAATAAAACATCTATAGTGGAAGCCATGGAGCAGATTACAGGATATATAGCAGGGAGTGAGTATTTCTCAACTGATCCTCCAATATAATCTCACTTTCTGTTTATCGGTTCAACATTGACCCATATATGTGTATTTTATTTTATTTTTTGCAGGGCCTGGTGTCTTTCTGAACACCAGCGGACTACAGAAAGTAGCAGATATTATCCAGGTAAGAAGTGTAGACCGTGTTAAAAAGATAAGTGGACAATTTTCTGTATGTTTAATGTTTTTGTCCTGAATAAGTTGGTGTTTGGGGCTAAACCTACAGAGGACAGCAAGACATCACAGATGGGAAACGGCATGAAGGAATTTAAGGTTTGCTCTGACTGATTTTCACATTCATGGAGTTTTCTTTGTTAAATATTTGCAGACATCAGGTTTTAGTTGGAGTGAGTGATAATGTGATGTTGCAAATTTTATAATAAAAAGGAAATCAATTAAAAGGGTACATTTTAAGATGTAAAGACATTTATAATGCAGACCTGCCAACATGTACGCATTTTTCGTACTCTGCATGCATTTTGACCCATAAGTACGCTTGTACGATTCGCTGCTCTCTAGGTATGCGTCTCACATTTTTTGTTGCGTTTTGTTGCGTCTCGCATTTCGCCGATTTCAGTTTCTATGCTTGGGAGTATGACACTGATTCTGCTGTTGATCCACAGCATGTAAGTGGAGTGAAAAGCTGTCGGCCAATCAGAGCGGTGCATGTTAACCTGCCGCCCACCTGCCCCTCCTATCCACAAGCTTAGTTCGTTGGCAGTTAGAAAAGTGGTGGAATGGCTTGAAATCTAGAAGGTTTAAGATAGGCCAGGTGCTGATTAACGTAAATTAAAGGTAACAGTTAGGCTATGTTTAGCCTAATTGAATTTATGAATATTAAAAGTGACCTTGACATCATAACAAGCAGTCCAGCTGTGACTAGCTCAGTTCAGTTCACGCGTTCTTGTAGGCTAACATGTAAGGGTGGTGCTGCCCATAACGCTCGTAAAAGCTGTCACAAAGAACCGGCAAAAGTAATGATTATGAATATTTAATGAATATAATTAATAATAAACAAGTGTTTTCTGTATCAGTGTCGTGTCGACTGCAAAGATAAAGTTGACGATTCTGTCTCGCGATCTTTGCAGTAATGAACGCGCTAGAGAAATGCACATTCCATACGGATTAATGTTACATAAGCAGAGAGCAGTCTGTTTTCTTTCATTTTGAATTGTTCTGTTCAACCCTCTTAAGTCGGTTAACGCGTATACCCGTTATGAGTCATTTTCTCCTGATAACCCCGAAAAGAACTTAAATTACACTTTCAGATTTGATCGTACAGATAAGAGCAAAATCGAATCTGTAAAGGGTCTACTTTTATTTGTATACAGACATAATAACAACAAAACTTTGTGCACTTATAAAATAAAGATAAACTAGGTGTGCTGTCTGCCTTGTAACTGTAACTCCGTGAATACTCAACGAAGAGACATGAGAGAGATATCTATAGAAAGCTTGACATGTCTACTTTTAAACTAAAATATAAATATTCTGTGATAAAGTAATCCATATGAAAACAACACGATGTCCGTTTTTCACGTCTCCTTTCATTATCTTCTATTGTAACCACGCCCCCGCGCTGAACGCGCTATTCAGATTCTAATGTTAAATAAAGTTTTTATTTTTATTTTACTGTTTGCTTCGCGATGAGAGGAATAAGATATAATTCACCCCAAAATGTGATTTGGTTGAGTATTTGAGATTTGGATTTCCAAATGAAGCACTTTATTCAGCAGAGTAAAGGCGCGGTCACACTAGACTTTAAACGTGCGAAATTATTTCGGACGCCGCTGCGAATATGGGTGGGAGCAAGATAAAACGGTCTCTCCTCAATTATCACAACATGGATTAATATGTGCTTGTACTGTGTCTTTTGCGACGGCGACGAAAGCGTCTTATTATATTGTACTCTCTGTATCTCTCTCTATATAAATATATACACCCTAAGCAATAAAAAATTATAAAACGTCCTCATTCAAATGTATCATCTGTTCCGGTTGACACTACAAACCATGCAGATTCTTTTTTATTTTATTTTTTATAATCTTTTAAATATGTATTATATAAAATAGGACGCTGCGCTACAGCTAAAGTTATAGCGCTTCCTTCATTTTTGAATTTCTGTACAGAGGTCACGCAGTGACGTATCGATCTTCTACTGGTCCCACATTTTCACGTGATGCGAATTCGCAGGTCAGAGTTCACCAAATTTGAACTTTGGAACGCAGCGGAATGCGAAATTTTTCGCATAAGCTTGCGTTTCTGGTCTGACGCATTTGCATGCGTATGAATGGAAGTCAGTGGAGAGAAAAGTGCAGTGTGACCGCCCCATAAGTCTCTTATTATTTATTTACATACGTGTACTAGTTTTCACATAACGTGTGAACATTTTACTAGTTAGACTTTTTCCAAACTATAATTCCTGACTAAATGTATAATCAAGTGAAACATTATGAAGTTTCAATGACAATATACAATACTATACCATTCAAAAGCTTGATGTAAATAATATAAATGTAACAAATAAATGTAACTGTAACAAATGTAACAAACAATGCTGTTCTTTCAATTTATTCCACCGAAAAAAACCTGAAAAAAAAATATTCTCTGCTCTTTTCAACATTAATAATAATCTATTAATATGACTACAGAGATGTTTAGTTCTCTGGTGACGAGAAAAGTCATGATTGCCTCCAAAGGCAGCATTTGTTACTGTTGTGGAAATTCTAATTCAATAACAATTTGTAGAGGCTGAGAATGAAAAACCAAACAGACTTTTGTCTTTGTATTGCTTTAATTCTCTGCAGAGAATGATCTGGTTTACACACAGTTTCCGAGTCTGTATGCATAGAGATAACACACAGACTTACAGCCCACTTTTTATAGAATGTAAAAAGATACATTGAAGGACAGACTAGGACCTTTGAGCCAATCATGTTGCTCAGTGCACAATCACATCATAACACATGCACATCTCATGCACATCTCATAGTAGATGCCTGGTTACTCTCAAAAACTGCCCATCCCTGGTACACAGTTTCCCCTTAAATGTTGACATTCAACCTAAAGCAGTTATGTGCACAAGTTACATAAAATAACTTCATGTCCCTATGGACTATATATACTAACTTATTCATTGTATGTTTAAAAAGATACTTAAATGAGATTAATGCAATCAATGTCAAATTAACAAAACTAAACATTTCCGTAACACTCCTCCCTTTTGATCATTATTGATCACTTATACTGATTAAATGGATACATTTGTGAGCACATTACCCTTATAGTTTACATCAATCATGTAAATTCAAGATTTAAAACAACATTACTCTCATAAGGGTGAAAAAAAGCATTTGCATTGTTTTTTTATGGAACATAGTCATTCCTAACATATAAGCAAGCTATAAATAAAATAATAACTCTTATATTTGATTATATGTACAAATCTTAGTGTGATATTCAAACAGAAGAAACTTTCTTAACTTTCCTTCCGGTTGCATCATCTCATAACACGGACAATGACCTGCTTTAGACCCGCTTTATTCTACAGCATGTCATGCTTACTACTCTTCTTCTGTAGAGCTGCTGCAGGTGTCAGATTTTAGCATCTCATTGTCTTCATCATTTACATCAGAAGCACTCACATATACAAGTCATTGTACATTAACATCTGATGAACTACTAAAGATTTCATGATTGAATTTACAGCTTTTCTAATCATTCCCACTACACAAGGCCACATACACAGCAAATATAAATTCATGGCCAGTGCTGAGATGGCAATTAACCAAATGTATTCTTCTTTTTGTCATAAACCCTTAAACCAATTCCATTCCCAATCATCATTGGCATTTACTTCTCTAGCTGTTAACCTGTGAATTGAAGTAGTCATGTTTTGAATACAGTTCCCACAAGCACAAACACATCTCTGCCAGGAGATGCAGAGAGCTGGTTCAGGACAAATCTTGCAGTGCAGTCGGCCTCAGTCCTCGTGGTTCCTTCTTGATTCCAAGTGCCGGAATTACAGCATGGAAGAACTTCTCAGCTCCATTCCACAGTAGGGTTGTAACGTTATACCGGTATGACGATATACCGCGATATAAACATGTACGATTATCATACCGTGTACATTTGCTTATCTACAATATTGAGAGAAAATAACAAACACAGAATCTCACCTGCGCCTAGGCAACAACGTTCCACCTAAGGGGCAGTTCATATATCGCGCCTAAAACACGTGGAAAACGTTAGACAAGCTGCTTTCTAATTTTTTCACAAAGCCTTCTGGCACTAGCGCTCTTGAGGCGTCTGCCGTTGCTAAGCAACAATGACCCGCTCTCTCCATGAAGAAGTGGAAATTTCAGCCATGGATAAATGAATTTGCAACACTAAGAATCGCTTGCAGTAGCTCTGCTACTTGATTTATTTAAAAATGGCAATCCACATACAGCTATGATCAGCTGTTCCTTCATCTTGGCTGAGCTTTCAACGTTGTTAAGGGAAAGGTGAGGAACATGACCTGCGGTGTGCTCGCGGCATTATGAAAAGTTGAGATGTTTTTAACTCGATGCAGTACAGAGGCGCCTGGAAAAAACTAGCTCGTTTGCTACATTTGAAATAACGAACTTGAGTGCACAAAGGAGGCAATACGTGAACGGCCTTTTAACTGTTCTCTTGCTTCACCCACACATACAGCGGAGACAACATCAGAGACAGAGGCTGTTATCTCTAATCTCGATCCCACGTCAAACTATGAGTTAAAATTGGCACTAGTAGGCCTATGGGAATACTTTTTGTATAGAAAAGACGAATGCTTATTTGTCCTTGAAGGTAGACACAGTTTGCAAAAACTGTGGTCGGAAAGCGGCTGCAAAATGAGCAAACGCATCGAACATGTTTACCTATTCAGAAAATCATCATCCCGTGCAGATACAGCTATGTCCCATTTATAATTTAAGGTTAATGCGTTATGATTTCTGTGATGCGGAGTGAAGCAAAGAATCCAGACATGACAATGAATTTACAGCTAGCTAATTATTATTTTATTTATTAATGATAAATATAAGTTATTAAACTAATAAATAATCAGTGGTAAAATTTTCTTGTTTTTGATTAATGAAATTTGAATAAAAACATGCTTTCAAATAATTGTCGATAAGAGATTGATCGATTAAGGCTGA
Source organism: Carassius gibelio (assembly GCF_023724105.1). Lineage (NCBI taxonomy): Eukaryota > Metazoa > Chordata > Actinopteri > Cypriniformes > Cyprinidae > Carassius > Carassius gibelio. The sequence goes on along the minus strand of NC_068380.1, from coordinate 26,209,904 downwards.
AAAAGGTTGGGCTGGGTGCGGCTCATGCACAGAACACGTGCGAGCGGCTGTGAGTTACATTGACCGTATCATCATTCATTCACAGTGTATTAATTAAGCTTTTAATGTGATTTAAAACTTTAAAAAACTTTAACTTTAAAATTACATTATAATAGAAAGAACACAAAAGTCATTCAACATGAAAAGCAAAAGAAATGTAGTCATTTCATCAGATAACTGCACTCTGCAGGGCTGCGGGACATAGGACAGATAGACTATTCATTCCTACAACTTGTTAATTAGTTTCTACTACTTATTAATTTGTGGCAATTGTCCATGTTTCGTTAATTTTGTTCCCTAAATAACCCATGATTTAACTGAAATAAGGGAACAAATTAATAAATCGAACGCATTATTAATTCATGAAATCTTTAATTTCCCTTCCCATGTTTACCACACACAGCAGCCTAAGAGATGCGATTAAAAGTGAAAGATAATAAAATAAACCTGAGAAATTAGAAAATTTAAGAAAAGAAACCGGTAAAAAAGAAAAAAATTAAGCCACATTAATGAAGGCTATATCTCGAACGGCAGAGGCATGGTCATCTATCATTTTCCTAACCCTGTGTTTTTTTTTTCTCTCTCTGTCTCAGCTGTTTCGATCTCGTTGGAGCCTGGAGCACACGTATATTCAGGCGATTCAAACTTACATCGCAGTCTGTTCATTATCAAAATAAAATACAGTCAACTAAACATTTAAAATGTTACACTGGTCAGTTTAAATAGACCGTACACCAGTCCTCTCTGCTGTTCCAATGATGTTTTTGCTCATATGAAGAGGATCGTCTTTTCTGTGTATGTGCAAGTAGTTTACATTATAAATAATAGTTTAACATTCAGATACATTGCAATTATGGAAACATTTGGATTTGTGCCGAATGAGACATGAGCAGTAATCTCCAAATAAATCTAGTCAAAGCCGCGCTCGCTCGTCCTCGTCTACACGCACGCGCTGTCATGACCTAATGCACTGTATGCTTCATTTGGGATCATTTTATTTTAAATGCCATAATGTCAGTTGAAAACATTGTAATTGTGTTTTAAAATACAACAACGAGCACCACAATACCATTTAAAGAGGCACGTTCAGCGGTCTCTGTGCGGGATAGGAAAGTCAACAAAGTAAATTGATCTCAAATGTATGGCGCTCTCTCTTCATTTTATAAAATAATCCTAATCACATCTGTTCATTTTATAATCCTTGTACTAGCATTTTATTCAGACTAAAGCCCCCCTCAAGTCCCTCGCTGTCATCCGTTGGCCCAAACTGACCTCAGATCACCCGCACACAGTGATGTTGCTGCGTGTTCAGCTCCCATACACCACTGTATGTTTGTTCACCTAAGTCAGCCAGACGTCCCCCTTGGCACGGGGCAGCTGGTCAATCACTTTACTGAGCTGTAGCCCTCTGGTGGCACTCGAACGTTCCTGCAGTGACTTTCATGTAGCCATGTAGCTCCTTCTGCCACTTTAACCTCGGTGTTATCAGCAAGACCTGACATCATGCAAGACTCCTTCCGCTGGCTTGGGCAGAGCATCCTTGACCTGCTAAGATATCTGACAGAGAACAAGAGACAACTTTCTGCTACACTTCAGCATGTCATCTTCACACAAGGCTGTAGAGGACAGTGGTTGTGATTCCAGTCCTACTCCACTGAAAGTTGGCCTGCCAAACAAAATATCAAATGTACTCAAGTTAGACTGTTCTTTTTGTCATTCTCATATACATTAACACAATGGGGAGTGCTTTTACCCAAGACAATCCTGTTTGCTCACAACACTTCATTAATTTGTTCTTTTATGTCACACCTGACTGATATTTTCATTTGCAAAAGGTGTGCTATTATCACTCATACATTATTATCAATTTGCTGATTTGGAAGTGGGTGTGCTGTTTGTGGCATCATTTGCCCTCTGTCCACTTTGCTCGTGGAACACATCATACATGATTGACAATACCTGTCTACAAAGAAAGGGAATCCCTTTGTTAACCAATATTGATTTAGCAAATCAAACATTCCCCCTTTACTCGTGATCTAGGCCATGTACAAGTTATGCATAGTGTGGGAAAAAGTGTTTTGGCAGACATGGTCTGTCTTCAGTACTCGGCCTGTTTTCAGTTTGCACTCTGCCTTCACCCATTGTTTCTTGTCCTCTGCTGTGGCAAAAGCTTGCATAGCTGTAAGATAATCAGAAGGGAGTGTGAATTAATCATTGTTAAATGTTACACAGGTAAAAGAAGGTTCTGTTCTCATAGCTGTGTCCTTCGCCGTGGTATCAGCTTACTTGTTACCTAAAATCACAAAACCATAACTTTTGGAATGTGTGACGCATTTGCAGATAGCAACTAACTTTGGTAGCAAAATTGCTTCAAACAATGCTGCTATTATCATGGTTTAAATCAGGCTTACCATCACACTTTAGAAATTTCCTGTGTTTCCACAATGCCCCAAAATCATAACAAACCCCAAAAGAATAACAATAATTTGTGTAAATGGTAACTGTTTGTCCATCAGCAATTTTGCAAGCCTCCGTCAATGATACTAACTCAGTCGCTTGCGCAGAGCAATGCGCGTGGAGCGGTCCAGATCTTATTGTTGCATATGCAGTGGTTGCAGCTTAACTTGCTCTGTTTTTGCCAATTATTTGGGTCTCTAGATGCTAAACCATCAATGAATAGAATTAAGTCTAAGGGGGGTTCTTTTAAATCTGGTCTTGGTGTACAGACCTGTTCAAGTGTGGCAACACAATCATGTTCTTTCCCCATCCTGCTTTGTAGGGAGCAATGTAGCTGGATTTAACACTGTGCATCTTTTAATTGTGATGTTTGGCATTTCTAATAGAATTGCATTGTACCTGAGCCACCTGGCCATTGACAAATGCAATGTTTTCTGTTCCAACAGGATCAGAGACACTGTGTGTGGCAATAGCAAAGTCACATCAGAGTACCCCACAATTTCCCTTAAAGCTAAAATACCTTTTTCTGCAGATGCAACAGCTCTCAGGCATTTTTGGCATGCCTGCTGCTACCGGATCGAGCTTACTCGAAAAATAGGCCACAGGTCTCCCCCATGATCCTGTAACAGAACAGAAGTCAGAAACCCATTTTCTCATCAACATTTTGTACAAAATTTCTTTCTGGGTCTTGGAGTCCCAGTGTTGGTGATGTTTGTAGCAATAATATATTCTCAAATGCACTCTCTTCTTCTGGAATCCAGATTAAGATTTGCCATTTTTAGTGGTGATGACCTAAAAATGTCACCTCCCTTTTTACAAACTGCAGTTTTGACAAACTGGCTCATGACCCTCAGCAGCCAAAAGTTCTTAAAGTTTTACAGTGTCTTTTTTGTATGTTTCTTCATCTTTTTAACAGGGAAAATAGGTGTACGCACAGGAGAATTTTCACAGAGCTCAATTACCCCAACTGCTCTTAATGATTCAAAAACTGGTGTTCACAGAGTCAGTAATCAGACTTTGGAGTGACTTGAACTGGTTCCCAATTTTTAACCAGCCCCAAGTCAAATTTAGATAAAGCCCAAAGTGTTTTAGGGAATTCTTTGAACACTGGGTGAGTCTCTACTTCCTCTTTATGAGAGAAAGGTTGTTGTCATCGTGTGATCAATTACACAGACTGTACGTACAGGGGTGTATTCCAGAAAGCAGGGTTAACTTACCGTGAACTAAACCCTAGACTCTCGGTTGATTAACCCCAAACCTTGCTTACTCGAGGTATGTGGTTCCAAAAACGCTACCGGGAGTAAGTTCATTCAACTCAGAGTATGTTACTGGTTAAGACTCAAGACATTCTCAACAGAGTGACGAATCGACGAGTCACTATAGAAACGGACGCTAAGAAAAAGCGCGCCAAGCTGTTTCTTTCTTCTTCTTTTGTTAATTAGTTGTTTACATTCTTAGTGCATATCGCCAACTAATTGATGGATGTGCAATCATTTTTATTTTTATTTCCATTTAATCTTTAATCCTTGAGAATGTAAATTATATTGTTTGTTTTATACTAATTATACATTAAGTCATATCAGATATGTATTTTGATTTAGAATTTAGACATTATAGAAAATACCACTCCATGTGTGAGATATTACCATAAATAAAATATATAAATATATATAAGTTAAACATGACCTTGTCATTGTGTTTTATAATTTATGCATACGTCTTAATACATAATTTATAGATAACTCTTATATATCCCAATAAAAGAAATAATCATATTAGAATAATATATTACCTTATTTATTACTTATATTAGCGCTTCCTCATTAACATATCATATATATATATATATATATATATATATATATATATATATATATATATATATATATATATAAAATAGGCTATATTACATATTGTAATATTATATAATGTTTTGTAATATAATATAATGTTCTGTCACGCCCACTGATGGCTCGCTGAAGTGATCTAACCCTGGAACATAACCTGCTCCGGAGCAGGTTAAGTTCAGAGAGTGAGTTGCTATGACTACTAACATACCCTGGAAGTTACCTCCGTTTTTGGAACCGAAATTTGAGGTTATCCGCTTACTTAATCTTAAACATACCCGGGTATGTCACATAACCTGCTTTCTGGAATACCCCCCAGCTTTAACAGCAGTCCCGTGCAAACACATTCGGTATGCAGACAGTGTTGGATTGTGTTCAACCTTTTCCTCTGCTGTCTCCACCCAATTCACATGAAAAATACAAATTTTTACAAATAAACCAATGTCTTTCCTATGTTCTTTTTGGACAATGAGACATGTGGAAGAGAATCAAACAACATTTGCTGTTCATTTCTCAAATCAACAGCAACAGCGCATCTATTTTATGTCTCGATTAACCATTTCAGGTCTGTTGTTTCTATACATGAAACCATTTTTGTTCTAAAATTTAATGTTTTCCCAATAATATATGTGCTGAGCAATGTAAATCAGAGAATGGCATAATTCAGAACTAGGTGAAACTGTCTTTTGCAGCCTTGACAAGCTTTTCACATAATTCATCATCTTTCAGTTTACACTGGTAAATATACAACTGCCATTGTTGGATTTTGGCTAAATTTTGAATTTGGAACTGGACCACTTCCCAGTTTCACATTAAATCTATTTCTCACAAATTTTGAAGGCAGTTTTCTGACAGTAGTAAGCACTGCTTAAAGTACATGCAATTCTAATCTTTACACCTCACCTCAATGGTACGGAGAAATTTTCTCTGACCGTATAACCAGATGCAGTAGTAGACCAAACTAAATTTCCACTTAATTTTGGAATTGTATCTATTTCATCCTTTCTAATTACTGAGTTGCCAGCCCTTTCAATTCCATTAAGCCATAATCTATGTGGCATTTGTTTATAAGCTAATTTATGTGCCTAGGATGGCTTAGTGGAAGGATGGCTCAAGCCCTTGGCAAGAGACCACCACCCGCTACAGGGAAACAACCGCGCTCGGAATCACAAATCAATTCCGATAAGAAAAGGAGCCGAACCAGAGTAAACATCGGCACTGCTTTCAATCGCTGGAGACAACTGATGGACCTGAAAGAAATGAGGTTCGACTCCGAACTTGCAACATTTCTTTTGGATTGGTAAGTTAGATGCTGTTATTATTTCGCTAGAAGTTTGTTTTTATATGTTTGTGTATTTTTTTCGGGAAGTTATAACATAGAAATTTATCGAAGGCTGTTCGATAAACGTGCTAATGTTAACGATGGCTAACCGTAGCTGAGTTTGATAATTACCCATTTTTTTATATCATAACTAACCTGCTCTGTCTAGTCTGTTGGTCTCCGTGTCCTCTTGCTTCGTGGTTTTTCTGTGCGTGAGAAAATTGATGTGTGGCGTGAAAGCGTGTGAAAAGAGTCAATTGTGTGTGTCTCACGGTGAATGCTTGAGAGTTGGCAGCTCTGGTTACGTTGGTTGGCGCTAGCTTGGTCAACATCAGCTGTCTGATGTTGACAGAATGTTGTCTGTCAAATTAATTTAATTCAAATAATTTGTATATACATCTCAAAATGTAATATGAACAAAACGAATAGGAACATATTCACTGGTAAAGGTGAAGGGGAGTAGCTTGAAGATGTCATGTTTCAAAATCACTTGACATCACCCATCGTTCCTCTGGAGGCAAAACGACCTCTTATGGGCCTTTCACACAGGACGTGGTCTGCGCGGCGCTTGCCGCTGGGTTCAGCGTTGCCCTTCAGATACAACGCGATTTGCGCTGTGCTGCGCTATGGCGTAGGCGGAGTTTTAAAAACTTTTAGCGGGAGCTCTTTCATAGTCTGTTGTTCCTCCTTTCGGTCGGCAGCAAACATGTATCTGTCCAGTTGTAAGAATAGCGCTAGTCCTGCTGATGAGAATTAAGAGAGAAGCAAGGAAGAAGAGGCTGTGGGTACGACCTCAAACTTGTATCGTACAGCTCAGGAAATTCTGACACACAGACAGTACTAGCCATAGATGATGTCTGTGGTACTGGCCGTTCATCCATTTTGATTTCCGTGCTTGTTTGGATCCCCCGATTCTATTTGTCGCGCTGGTAATAGTCACAGAGCGCAGAGGCAAAAGTTGAACTATTTTGAACTTTGACCGCGGCGTGCGCGCAAGCACGCAAATGATGCGCACCGCTGCGCTTGCGCTTTGGTCGACGCAGCAACAAAACGTCCTTGCGTGGCGCAAGCCATTGAGATGAATGGGTTTTATAGCGCAGCGCCGCGCATACCGCGTCCTGTGTGAAAGGCCCATTAGGCTTCGGCTATGGCTGTAGGGTTGTTGTGAAGGTAGGGGTGGAGCATAGAGACTATGCCGTTTCTCGTTTGTTACTCTAGAGTACACCAATTCACTTTATTGAGGCATACTGCCCCCATCTGGTATGGAATGTGGAGTATGACTTGATTTTTTTGCCAGACATGACAGATGGCACCTTTAAATGTTGTCATTCAACCTAAAGCAGTTATGTGCACAAGTTACATAAAATAACTTAATGTCCCTATGGACTATATATACTAACTTATTCATTGTATGTTTAAAAAGATGCTTAAATGAGATTAATGAAATCAATGCCAAATTAACAAAACTAAACATTTCCATAACATTACAAAGAGACTTTCACTGATGCACTACTTAAAAAAGCCAAATCTGCAACTTTTAACAACTTAAACAATGCAAAAGTTTAAACACTATGCGTGGAAAATTATTTGAAAAAATTTTTATATTGATAACTGCTGGTTTTGCACATTTATTTAATATTTGATTAATTTATTTAGAAATAATTTTTTTCAGTTTACTTTTATATATTATGGAGTAACTAATAAATCTTAATTGGTGAAAGGATATTATGTGTATAATATGTTTTATATTGTTAGGTATCTCATAGTTTTCTCAAAGGTGTGTGTGCAACGGTGGAGCATACATTGGCGGTGGGCTGTCAGGTTCTCGCGTGCGTTTGGGGGGGTTGTAGTACTCATAAAATTTCTTCAAGGTTGGCAGGTATGATAATGTTACAAAATATTTTTTATTCAAATAAATGCAATCAAAATCAAAGAATCCTGAAAAAGGATTTCCATCCACATATTATTATAATAACTGTAAACATTGATCATAAATCATCATATTTTCATGATTTCAGAAGGATCATGTGACACTGAAGACTGGAGTAATGATGCTGAAAATTCAGCTTTGATCACAGGAATAATTACTGGATTAATGTCTGTTTAAAATAAACGCATTGAAATGTGCTTTTCTACTGTGTTTTTTGATCAAATAAATGCAGCCTTGTTTAACAAAAGACTTACTGACCCTAAAAAAATCTTACTGACCCTAAACTTGTGCATGTTGTAGTGTATGTCAGACGATAGTTCCTTTAATACTCGTCTGTCATCCACCCCGCCCCACTTGCTTCTGAATAACAAATTTGTGTCTGAAATCAGGTCCACATTCATCCAGTCACCAACAACTTCAAGACTAAACAGCAGACTGATTTATGTGCTTCCTCTTCTACAAAGAAACAAGGTTTGAGACTCTTATTCAACACTTTGCTACACCTCATGTGTTTTGCTATTCATTGCTATTGACTGGAGCACACATTCTGGGTGTTTTTATGTAATTTTTCAGTCATGGAGAATCTGAAATGTATTCCCCTGGTTTCACAGTCAAGGCTTAAGCCTAATCCCAGACTATAATGCATATTTGAGCTATTTAAACAGAAAGCAACTTGTCAGTGCTGTTGTTCTTGTCTCAAAATGCACATGCACCATATTATATTTAATTGTATTTAATTATAATATATTAAATATTTAATTTAATTTAATCAATCAGTAATACTTTTGATCAGCCTTACCAAATGTGGATGTTTTTTCCACTAGAATCAAACCTTGTTTTGTTATTTTCATTTAATACTGTGAAGCTGCTTTGATACAATCTGTTTTGTGAAAAGCGCTATACAAATATACTGGACTTGATTTGACCAATTCCTTACTGTAAATGTCTTGAAAAAATCTAAGACCTAATCATGGCTTAATCTGAGCCCTCTCTGCAAACCCAGGCTATAATGTGTATTATTGCTTCAATATTACATGTTTGGTCTCCTTGGTGGTGCACATGAAAACGCCTTCCACAGTGAAATGCTGAAAAAAAATTGATATTGCTCGTCAAACTTGTATGCCAAAGCAAGGAAAGATTGAAATGGTATGAGTATATTTTATAGGGAATGTGCTGAGTTACTGGTGTTTTTCTCCGGGGTTCAGCATGCAGGAGCTGCTCGGACAGGGAGTACGCAGCATCATTCTGACCAGTGGAACTCTCTCGCCGCTCTCATCCTTCACCTGTGAAATGAAAATGTTCGTGCTCTTCTCTTCTAGCTGTCCCTGCCGAGGTTTATGAGTTGATGCAGGTAGGATACTAATTCTCTGCTGATTTTCTGCAGTCATTTCCCTGTATCCTTGGAGAATCTTCATGTCATCCAGCCTGATCAGATTTCCGCCAGTATCATTGAAAAAGGTCCGGACGGCGTGAAGTTGAGAACAGCCTTTGACAGGAGGTGAGTGTTTCAAGTAGTGTAGTGTATCAAGGGCTGTTTAGTCACATCAACACCCTCTGTTTTATACTGTCATTTATTATTCACCCACTTTCTATTTCAAACCCAGGTGCTATTATATTAAATTTAATTTATATTTGACCATAGGCTGTCAAGGTCCAAAAAGTACCATAGAAGAAGTTTATATCAGTGGTTCTCTACTGCTTTGGCCATGGGATCCACGTTCTCCCATGGTCATTAAACCCGTGACCCAATTTTTGTAAGAATTTTACATAAAAAAAATTCCATCAGACTTTACTTAACCTGCACATTAATTTTAAGGATATGACTAATACTGATGAATAAAAAGTAGCCTATAAGGTAAGGCTGTTTAATAGCAGTTTTAAAATAGTTTTTGTTAAAGGGTTATTTCACCCCAAATTTTTTAATTATGTCATTGCTCACCCTCATGTCAATGCAAACCTGGAAGGCTTTCGTTCATTCTTGGAACACATGAAGTGAACACAAATGATCTTAATGAAAAACGTTAATAAAGAGATCGTAAAACTAATCCATATGAATTAAGTGTTTAAGTTCAAATTTTCTGAGGAGACTTGATCGTTTTATATGATGAACAGATTGAATTAGTCTTTTATTCACATATAAACATTGATCAACAGAACATAAACAGAACCTCAACTGAACCTGCTTGACGTGCAAGAACAAACCTCATTGGTTCTAGTAGAAGCTCAAACGTGCTGCGTAACACATGAGAATGAACCTCATTGGTTCTCACGTCAAGTGAACATGCTCAAGCTTCTGTTTACCATATCTGATGTGTGATGAATGTTTGTATGTGAATTAAAGCCAATATTCAATCTGTTCATCAAATTAAGCTATTGAGTCTCTTCAGAAAATCTGGCCACTCAATTCATATGGATTAGCTTTACGATCTCTTTAAGGACTTTTTAAAGCGTCAAAGTGGAAGTTGTTTAGACTTGTCAATGGATGGACATAAATCTCAAAATCAAAAAAGATCTCATTTGTGTTCTGAAGATGAACAAAACTCTTATGGCTTTAGAAAGACATGAGGGTGAGTAATGATAGAATGTTCAGTTTTGGGGGAACCATCCCTTAAATACAATAAAGTTAGTAAGTTGGTGTGAGCCACCACAGTCATTTAGCAATATACACAATGACACAAAGTAGAAAATAAAGTGGCATTTTGGGGTTACAGAAACAACAGTTACCATAATAAAAATACAAAAATAGCATAAACTAGCCTAAACTGTTAATGAAATGGAAACTGCTCCTGGTTAATAGAATGAACATCATAGCTGCATGCAAATCCTTCCCAGCTAACACAAGTACCAGTTACGGAATTTACTGGTACTTTTTGGTAATTTTTGTGCTTTATTTATAACCAAGTGATGTATAGTGTGTGCCACCGCAGTGCACCCTAAGAATGCAGTGTAATGGCTGACAGGACAGGAAAGTAATTTTTTCTGAGGTTCAAAACAAGTCAGAAAAATGGCTCTGACATACAGTAGCCTGACAACAGATACTGAAGCAGGACAACAAGTTTTTCTCAGACACGCTTTATTTAAACTGCGTCTGACAGAAGAGTCATCAGCTTTTATGCACGTCTTTCAAAATAAGTCTTGCAACAGAAAAACTAAATTACATTTCTTGTTGTTTATTTGACTGCACATCCCCACAACCTACTCACTCAGTCTTGCGACCCACGGTTTATATGACTCGGGAAAGATTAAATGTGAGCCGTTAGGAGGCTTGTAAACTGCTCTTTTGTTTTTGAAGGTTTGTTCCTGAAAACATGTCGTCTATGGGAAACACTCTTGGTAAGACTAGCACAGCAGCTGATCTTAAACTCTTATCAAGAATGATCTGATGATCAGCATGATGATATTCATATGATTGGGTTTGCAGTCAATCTGACACGGCTGGTCCCTCATGGACTGCTGGTGTTCTTCCCCTCGTATCCGGTGATGGATAAGACTCTGGAGTTCTGGAGGGTAAGTGTGTTCGGTCTGACCGTGTTAAAGATATACAGTATGTTGCTGGCGCTGACTGACCAGTTCAAATTGGAGATGATCATTTTAAGTGACGAGTTGTGATTTTGATTCAGACTGATTTCGAGAAAAAAAAAATCATGATGATTTATTGAACAGAACTAAAACAATGATTTGTTTAAAAGTTAGACAGCATGTTTCTTACTCTTGCTAGGTTTTAAAATGAATGAAATACTTTTTCTTTTCTTTTTTTTAAGTTTCTTTGTAAATTTCTGTACCTTGTTCATCTTTTGCCAACTTTAGAATTGAATTTACTATGCACCAATCGTCTTCACTCTCTCAGGCTAGTGGACATGCAGGTCGCATTGAGAAAGTGAAGCCCATGTTTGTTGAACCGAGGGGTAAAGGCACTTTTACTGAGGTAACCACTCAGTATTATTTGATATACAGAAGATACTAACAAAATGCTAGCATAGCTTGATGTGTACAAGCCCTCAGTCAGTTCTGCTCTAAAATTGGATTCTCTTGCAGGTGATTGATGGCTATTATGCCAAGCTGAAAGACCCAAACTCCGGCGGAGGAAGCTTCTTCGCTGTATGTAGAGGAAAGGTGAGACTATACATATTTGATGCAATAAAATTACTTTTATGAACCGACACCAGTAATATCAACACATTTCTTGTTTTCCATCTTTCCCCAAGGCAAGCGAAGGGTTGGATTTTGCTGACACGTACTGTCGAGGTGTTGTTGTCACTGGACTCCCCTTCCCCCCGATGATGGACCCGAGGGTGATGGACCCGAGTGAAGGTACCTGCTCTTCAAAATGCTCAACTGTGTTTCTTTTATGGAATGCAGATATTGTACCCATGTACCATTTTATGTTTCTGTTTTCATCCTTGTTTGCAAATAAAAGTTGTGGGCAGTAAATGCAAATAAATCCATAAATCACAAAATCTTAAAATCTTTTTTCAAAAGCAATGGTTTTATCAAATATGATATAATAGAAAGGAAGTCTCTTATCAGATAAAACATTTTAATAGATATTGTACAACTCCCCAATACATAGTGATTTTTATGTATTAATAATTCATTGAAAAAACAAAAAATATAACATGATCTTCAAATATTTTTACAAATATTTTACTAAATAAATATTCTTATTAGTATTATTTATTTTTTTATTTTTTTTTGATGATCTTAATGATGACTAAGATCATGATGTAAAGGTTCTTATGGTCTGTGTTGTTGTTCAGTATCTGTAAGTTGTAATTTGGTCTTATTCTGAGACTGTTGAACCCAGCTGAACAAATGAAACATTGACATAAGATAATGCTTGGAGCTTATTCTATCATTTAACGGAAACAGAGCCTTAATTTTGAACTTATTGAACCAAGTCAGCAAAAGTGATTGTGTTGTTTTAGAGTCAGAAGAGCAGTCTGGAAGTGATGGGGATGCCCAAATGTTCATTCAATATGAGATGGACATTGACAGAAAACCAGTCAGCCTGCTGGACGTCCCTGATGACACAACCAACAAAGTGAGGGAAGACACCATGGTTGGGGAAGAAAGGGTAAGACAAGAATTACATCGCGAAAGAGATTTTCTTAGGCCCTGTTTACAGCTGGTGCGTTTTGGTCGATCGGATCACAAGTGGATGAGGCTAAATACAGGTCTAAATGGGGTCTAAAACTTTTGACCTTGTCCACTTTCAAACACTTTTTTTCCGAACCAGTGTTACTTTCTCTCTACTGTTTATCATCTAATGAGATGTAATATAGAATGTCAGAGGAGCTCTTTTCCTAATGATGCTAATGTATACTGCCATGGTCCAAAAAAAAGTATAAAAAAGTAGTTCCATGCGAAGTTTGCTCCATTTTCCAGATCTTCTGAATTCAAGATAGCTTACTGTGAGAAAGACTTGTATAGGCACAAGACATCACATTTCTCTGAGGATTTTTTGCTGAATAAATGAGATGTATAAAACATTACCTCACAAATCATGATCAGGGACACTTTTGATCTGTTACTCAAATCTTTCTACTTTCTTCAGATAAGCTCATTGTGCAGGTCTGTAAGATTTATCACATGCTGTAACATAACTATGTGCTAATTTTCCCTTTATCTCATTTGTCTGTAACCCTGGAGGCGAGTCACTTCTCTTCTCATTCCCTCCAGCATGACAAACGTCTGGATCGTGAATCGAGAGTTGGAAAACAGAAAATTAAAGTGGTTCAACACAGGTAAGGCATCCAAACTGAAGTTTTGTGAGCTGTGTGATTTTTAGTTCCATTTGTGTATGTAGACCTCAATATGCTGTCAATAACATGACTATACAGCAACTGGATTATTTTAACAGATATTCATATTAAAAATGCATATTATTTTACAATATCAGAATGTACTATAAATATCTGTCTATATCTATCATTTATCTAATATATATATATATATATATATATATATATATATATATATATATATATATATATACAAACAATCTATTATTATCATTTAAAGTATTTTATTCATGTGATAGCAAAAATAAAGATTCAGCATCATTACTCCAGTCTTCAGAATGATTCATTAATTAAAAAAAAATAATAATAATAATAATAATCCCCTTTGATTGATAGTGCTTACCTTCTAATTTAGTTAGATTATCACAATAAATGGATTTGGACATTAAAAGGAACAGGCCATGTTTATTGAAGTAAATGTATTCTGTCTTCTGCTTTTTCAGAAAACAACGAATTCATGTACTGAAAAAACAGGCAATGCTTTCATTGTGGAGCTGAGATGATGCCTGAGTCATGAGAACTTTAAGATCATCATGGAGGCGTTACAGTGGTACAAGACAACCGATGACCTGAGTAACTTTCTAGTTAATGTGGTTGAACCGCTCCTTCGAGACACATACGGATTGCTCAGAGGTGTGGAATCTCATCTTATCCTTATTATTTTCCGCATGTTCTCTCTGTACTTATGATTCTTTACAGCCTTTAACCACTGCCTACAATGGGCTGGATTGTTCACTGGAATCCGAAAGTAACTCACTCCCGCTAAACATTTACTCTTTGAATTATTACACCCGGGAGGGAACAATACAAGTTTACACCATTATGACTAAAAGTTTACTAAATAGTATTAGGTGCAAGGTGCTTTTTGACTCTGGTCAAGCGTAACCATAGCAGAATGGTGGGAGTGGCCTTAGATGGCAACATGCCTAGTGCATTATGGGATTTGAAGGTTTCCTACCTATTTGGCTAAAGGGAAGACAACAGAATTTTTTATTTTGTTAATCTAGTAGTATCTAGTTTTATCTTTTATCTTATTTAGCACCAATTAAAAAAAAAAATCCTTTTTTTTCTACTGCACAGTACAACTTATAATAATATATCTACTAACATACTTTTAAATACCTTCAATTATATTTAATTGTGACTGTATAAAAAAAAAGGCAGTTAAAGGCAGGGTAGGCAGGTTTTTTTCCCCAAATTTGTTTAAACTGTCTTTATATACCAATACATAATTAAAATGTTAGTACTCTGAAAAGGAGAGTATAAAAATCGTGTGTCTGTAGTCCTCTCGGGGCTGCAATTAAACACAGCTACTAAATATGATTGGCTGGGCGACTGTCCCTCTCTCTCGCTACCATGGCTACCACCCCTGCTGCTACAGGAGCTGCCCACATGCGCGCATCCACAAGAGGGGAAGAGGCACACAAGCTAGGAAGAAAGTAACTAAAAATAAAGCTAAATAGTTTATAATTGTTAATTATAACTTGCAATTATAATATAATAATTCTACAGAATTTCTTTTTTTTTTTTTTACATATAAATGTTCAAGCAATATGCAAACTATCAAGTAAGACATTTATACATTTTTCGAAATACATAACATTTCAAAGAATCTTTACAGAAAGACATACTGTTGTGTTTATATGGTCAAAAACATCACTGTTTTAATAGTTGGTGCTAAATGCTTTAGTCTTCATACATAGAGCAAGCAAGCCAAAGGAAACAGTGGGAAATAAAGAAAAATCTGTAAGATGCCGATACTGGAGTAAAAATACCTTTGGAGAAACCAGACTAACCAAAAACACAGAGGACCAGTTCTCGTATATTCAGTCTAAACATTTGGTACAATGTCAATGGTAGTTAACAGTGTTACTGCATTGATTCAGCTGTAAGATTCAAAGCTGTAACATTGTTTTCTCCTGTGGCCCAGGTGATGCAGGCAGTGTTAGTGTGACTAGTGTTTTAGCACATCTGATCTCTTCTGGAAGCTGATTCCAACTGCGGGCAGCATAGTAACTAAAGGAGGACTCCCCTTGTTTTGTGTGAACCCTTGGTATTTCTAACTGACTCGATCCTAGTAATCCGAGTGGTCTGTTTATATTCAGTGAGCATATCTTTTTTTTTTGGATGTAGTTTTTTTTTTTTTTTTTTTTTACTAATTCTATTTCTGTTATCCCACAATCTTCTGAATTTGTGGGGTAAACGGGTTGTAGTCATCACAACTGAATTATTATTATTTTATAACTGGAAAAAATATCAGGCACTTAAAACAGCTACTGCCTTGGTCCTACGCGGACCTGATTTCAACCTGACCCCCACCTGCTGTTAGCATTCCATTGACTCCCATTCATTTTGGCGTCACTTTGACATCGAACAACTTTACATCTGAGGCGTTTAAAAATTGACTAATGACTGCGTCATAACCTGCGACTCTCTGTTGCACAGTAGAGAAATTACTGTATGGACAGGAGGAGAAGCTCGCAGACAATCTTTTACTGTCTATGAGGCGATCGGGGGGACGTGGAGGCATAAAGTCAATTGAGATAATTAATCAGAATACTTCTAATTGACTTCACTTGTCTCCGTTGATTCCAATGGGGTCACTGTGTCCATTTCTTTTAATGTCTAAGGATTTTGCGAGGGGACTCGACTTCTCATCACACTGGAAGTAAGAATTCAACACAATTTCTCCATTGAAAGTTGGGGTATAAGCAGAGAATGTCTAATATGGTGAGAAGTTTCACTCTCACTACACTTCCGGCTTCAGAACTGGTTGCAGTTCCACTCTGATTCCATATGAGGGCGCTCACAGGATAAGTGCAGAATGAATGGAGGTCAATGGCGGTATACCCCTCAAAATCCACTTTTCTCAGGATATAATTTTTTGTCTAGTAATTTTAATGTTGTATTTGAAAGGAGATGCAAAGAAATTACACATTTCCGGATGTTAGATTTTTTAGAGTCACTTAATTTGCTTTAAAAAGTCTTTCAAAATGTCAATGACGTCATACACATCTTACGACCAGAGATACTGCTTTACAGCAATCCTTCAGTAACTTTGGTGCTTTCAGAGAATGTCTATGGGGCTTTCCAGAGCCGTTGGGTAACTCCTAAAAAACCCATTCAGTCTGTGGAAGGTGAATCAGTGAAGTAGTTAAAATAGAAACAAAACAATTTGTATGTAGCAATCGAGTAAGGGAAGAGTCCCCCTCCCAACAACACGTATTGTTATGCTGTTTGGTAGCCCGTTCAACCTGGCTGATTTTGGACATTAGCCAACTTGGCATTTGGCCAGCTTTCCCTCCCACGTGAACCACAGTAAATTCAGGTAGGCTTTGATAATTAACACAGTCCACATGGGTTAACTTTTTTTCGTCCTTGGGAAAGGAGAAATAGGACATCCCTTGCCCACTATTAGAACAATTTAAGTTTTGCACACCTGCAAGGCTTTTTTTTCCTTTAAAATTTTGTATTGATATTTAGCACTATTGAGCGTGACATTTATTTGTGCTTTTTTAAGGTGGCAATACTATACCATATGTATCCGGTATTTCTTAACACAAGAATAAAACAACAAGTACTCAAATTCAATTTATTTTCAGTGTAAATTTCACAGTACATACATTACAATAGGCATATAAGAGTGCCAGCAACCAAAAAAAAGTTGCTGCGTTGAAAAGAAAAACAGTCAGGTGAAAGGGACAAATTTAGCTGTCTAGCCCCATAGACTCCCATTCATTTTGCACTCATGGCGATCGCCCTCAGTGGAACTATGGTGGAACTGCAACCAAAATTCGGTACAATAGGACTTAAAGGCAGGGTAGGTAAAAAATGTATAAACAACTTTCTTCCAAATTTGTTTAAACTTTCTATATATATCAATGCATAATTAAAATGTAAGTACTCTGATAAAAAGAGTATAAAAATCGAGTGACTCTAGGCCGTTTAATCTGTATTAAACACAGCTCATTATTTCCATTCGGCACGAAACATAGGATTGGCTTAGGCGACTGTCACTCTCTCGCAACCATGGCAACCACCCTTTTGCCACACATGACCTGCCCACTTGCGCGCGCACGTTTGATTTGAGAAATTCAAGAGGCACGGATCCTAGGAATACCAAAACAATGGCAGAGCAAGCAAAATTCACAGTACCTTCCTATGCAGTTACTGAAGGCAAACCAGGCAAAAAAAGGAAGACCGTACCAGTACAAGAAAAGGCAATGAACAAAAAGTCTTTGGATAAACAAAGAAATAAAACGCGAGTTAATATCGGCGTGGCTTTCCAGCGATGGCGAGAACTGAGGGAACTCAAGGGGCTGAAAAGTGACTCCTTGATGGCTTTATTTCTGCTGGACAGGTAAATCTTTCTTTTTGTATTTTGATCATACATATTTTTTTGTTTATTTTTTCATGAAGCATAGCTAACATAAAATTACTTGGTGAGCCGTAGTAGAGACGATAAATAATCTCTAGGCCTAGCTCAAGATGATAGCTATAGTGTTGAATTGTGCATAATTTTGCTTTAGATAACTAAATACATGTTTAACAGATAGTAGGCCTAACGTTACTCCGCATCTAGGAACTTTTCTTAGAACTATATTTACCCTCTGTCTAACTCTTTTACCATGTTCACCTGTAAGTTTACCTGTAGGTTTTTTTTCGCCTTTGTTTTGTTTTTATATTCTGTACCTATGTTCACTGCTGTCTTTATCTTGTATCTGTGTGTGTCGTACACACTTTGTTGTATGTGTGTGTTATTATTTTGTGTCTGCAATGCAGTTGTGAGTTGATATTTGAGTGTATGTTACTCTGTTTATCTGTAATCAAGACATTTTATAAATGTGATGTAATTGTTGTGTTGATTTGTATAATTTTTTTTTATTAGTTATGAGAAAGACATATCAACGTCCACACCATCGAAAAGTGGATTTACAATGGCACCACCACCTGTATCCACTATTGTCTCGGAGTCGCTTTCTGACCGGTGAGACTTGTATGTTGTGTCGTTCAGTGAACGAGTGACAGTTTTTATAACAATCAACATATTTATCTGTTTTTATTGTCATTTTTCCAGAGATGATGACTTCTCAGTCCCTGGAGTTGAAGAGTTGGATAGTAGCAGCGTACAGGATAAAAACATTCAGGAATTAGATGCAAGGTATTGATTAGTGAGACATTTGTATACATTTTTTATCAAACTTCACTTTATAGTTATTGTCTCCATCATTACTTCAACCAGTGATGGTGACCTAAGATCTTATTTTTTATCTCTCTTTAGTATGTCATCACTGGATCTGGATGTCATCAGTGAAGATGAATTTAACAACATTAAAAACTCAGTGTAAGTTGTTGTGTTGACTGAATAGATGTTTTAAATTATATTGTTAGATTGAATATAATTTTCCAATTTAACTACATAGTATCGATTGGGAAGATGACACCTGGTGTCCTGATATGGAGACAAAGTCTGTGTCATCATTTGAAGAAGACGAAACAAAGGAAATAGATACAGACTATGATGACAGTGATGATGAGGACTATATCGCACATATTTGTGTGCGGTAGGTTCAATAATGTATGACTATTATATTGAAGTTATTCATATGTTTGCTAGATATTTTTAAAATATTTGTGTTACAACAGGACTGGCGGTGCACTGAAGACTCCGATTTGTCTGAATTCCCTTCAAACAATTAGTATGGAGGACACTGTGCACGATGCTGAAGACAACTCCCAAGACCCTACTATTGCAGACATACATCCAATCCCAGAGACTACTAAAATCATGGTTGAGGATGACATAATTGGCCAGCCAGCATCTATAACATACCACAGTTGTCTGAAGCTGCTTGCCGAATATCTTGTTCTACCTGTGAACATGTGTACTGCTAAGGACACAAACACAAATGCAGAGTGTGGGGCACATAAACCATTTGAGGTCAACATCCATTCCAGGGGTACAGCTGCAATTGTGGAATGGGTGAGTCTGAACTTTGTGTGACTGTATTGATAACATGTTTTGAACAATTTCAAATGTTTTAGATGTGTAATATAGGTTAAATATATATATTTAATTGTCTTTCTTTTTCAGATATGTTGTAATGGTCACACTGTTTGGAAATGGTCTTCACAGCCCAATTTTAAATATGGAATGCTTGCTGGGGACTTTATGTTGGCGTGTAACATACTGCTGTCTGGCAACAACTATGCCAAGATTTCACTTCTCTTTAAATTTATGAATATGAGGATGGTGGAGAAGTCATCTTTTTTCCGAATACAAGACTCATACTGTGTGGACACCATAAAGGAATTCTGGAAGGAGAAGAGAGCTGAAATCATTGCCCAACTACAGTCCAAAGGGCCTATTGTGGCCTTAGGTAAATTCACATACACACACAAATAAACAGGATATCTATTAAAAGAGAGTACAGAATATTTCAAAAGATGGTCGTTGATCTACCATGCATTTACAAGAGGCAAGGTGTGAATGATGACTAAACCTCATAGAATGTGATCCTCAGATTTGTATGTATAACCCTCTTTTTACACCTTGCCTCATGTGACCCTATTGACTCTAAGGATGGCAGTGTGGGTCAACGACAATCAGCACCACTGTCAAGGTGACAACCCCACTATAGGTGAAATATCAGTAACTAAACATCACTTGGTAAAATGGAAACAGACACTTTGATGTATAAATGTTTGTGTTGTTTGTTTTACAAAATCTTCAATTAGTAAAAGATACCGGCCTTATACAGAGCTAATCTCATCTACGGTTGCCCAGTGATTTTATGCAGTTATATACTGTATGTATAAAATGAGTATGTCATTGTTGAACAGTATTTAGTTCTTTTGCATTCCCTTATAAAAGGTGATGCTCGGATGGACAGTCCTGGATTCTGTGCACAGTATTGCACATATTCAACAATGGAAAATGAAACTAAACATATAATCAGTATGGTCAACATCGACAAGAGGGAGACCATGAGGAACTCTGTTGTAATGGAGAAAGAGGCCTTTCAACAGACCTTCGAGGCACTCCGTCAAGAAATAAACTTGACTGAAATTTGTACCGATGCTCATTCTCAAATATCAGCTCTCTTCAGTAAGTATCTTTACTATAGTCTTTATGGTTTTTGTAAAGCACCCCAAATTTCTGCACTCATTACAGACAAAATACATCACTCTGATTATGACATGATATTGTTTTGGGTTATTTTGGGTGAGTATGCATTAAATTCCTAGCTTTTGTCCTCCAGACAAAGGGAAATACAGAGACAGCGGAGTCCACCACACTCTGGACGTCTGGCATGGGTCCAAAAACTTGAGCAAAAAAATTCATGCAGTAAGTATAATAAATCCGCATCAGTAATCACATTTCATCTGATCACAATAAAAACTTACATAACAGCACCCTTCCATACCTTTTTATTTCTATTTTAAATATATTATTGTTTTTTTAATCCTGTTGACATAATCATAGTTTACCTAATACAAAAGAATAATTGTTTATGCATCCAGGCAGGGCAGCAAAAGGGGTGTGCCATTCTCCAGATGTGGAATAAAGACATCTGCAACCACTTCTGGTACTGCTGTAAGACGGCCGATACCTATGAAGAGTTTATTGTGAGTTTTTTCTTCTTTGATATATTTTTCATTTTCATTATTTAGAAAGAGCAGAAATTGAAGCATCTGTTTTCATAAACTAATCTAACTTATATAATCACCCGTTTTGGTCTATAGGTTTAAAAATGAAATAACTGATATAGTGGGTATTTATTGTACAAATGTTGTGACATATTATGTGTATTTGTTATTACTTTTGGCATTCAATTACATATATAATGCTTTAGTCCATCACTTTTTAAATCTAAAAATTACAAGTTTTTATGCTGTTTGTGTAAAATCTTGTTGTGACTTGTTTATGCAATTAGAATTTGAAATCTGTTTGTAAATGTTTTACCACAGGACATGTGGGTGGGAGTCCTGCACCATGTCACAGGAGAACACACGTGGGCTCTTGGTGAGTGTAAACATGGCCCCTTGCTGGACGACAGAGATAAAGAATTGATTGAGAGTGGTTCAGTGGCACATGAGAGGCTGGCTGAAATTATTCTCGATGAACGCTGGCTGAAGGTCGTCCCCAAGTATCTGAATTTCAGGTACATAAGCAACTTTATATAGCTCTATATTGTAAATGGTCAAATCAACTATGTGAAAGACATTTTACTGTAATTGACGTCGATATTACATGAACAAGATTATTATAAAAAAAACATATTGTATGTATTTTTATCTAATGTGCACTCAGGTCAACTGCAGATTTGGAGTCGTTTCACAACCACATACTGATGTACGCCAGCAAGCGCTTCAGCTTTTCCCCACCAGTTTATGCTGCTCGTACCATGCTGGCTGGCCTCGATTACAACCATCATCTCCATAGACCAGCCAGGAGAAAAGCTGATGGCACAATTCAGTAAGTTTTGAATTCTTTTTATAAAATAAATGTTACATTGTACACTTTTCACTAAGCTGATACACTTCTCTATATTGTCAGGTATGGCAAGGTGTACAACAAAAAGTCCAGGAAGTGGAGGTTATACTCATTGAAGGTGGAGAAGGACTACAGCTACATCTCTGACCTACAGCGTGCCATCCTCCTTCGACGGATATCAGCTAATAAGGGGATTCCTAGAAGCAGAACCAGGAGACCTGATGATCCCCGTCAACATGGTGTACTGTCTGGTGCACCTGCTCCATCAACACAGGAGCTATTGCAAATTCAAGTCAGCAGAGGGTTAGGTGAGTTCTTTAAATACTGGTACCTCTAGTAGTACCAGCTATTTTATGAGCTATATGGATTTATTGGAAAAAAAATTAAACTTTATTATCCAAGACAAATGTAGTAGTAAATATGATTTTGGCATACTAAGTAAAAAAAAAAAAAGGTGTATAATAACGATCATTTATGGCCAAGCTAAACACACAATCAAATAAAACTGTTCTCCCATAATAGATTATATATATAACGTTATAATATTTAACAGTAATGTCTTTGTTTTTGAAATGTGGTAATCATGTCAGAGAGATAATTATTATATTCTTTGTATAGGTCAATCGCTGCCGAAACAATGAATAATCTCCACAGGACCATAGCTGATGTGATGCTACGTCCCAAGTCTGACCCATCTACCAGTCAAGATACCTCTGGAAACCCAATGTCTTATGTGTTATTGTTGATTGTGCTAATGTTTTTTATATTTGTGATTATAGTTTCTAGCTTTAGTAATACAGAAATAAAAAAGTGACATTCTACATTTGGTTGTCGTTATTGCAGAAATAATACATAAATTTAGTTTTGTAATCAAATGTGGTTTCTATTGCAAGTGTAAAAAAGAATTAATTTATCATTTTCAGTATTTTTTTTTATTTAAAAATAAACGAAGAAAACAGTATACCAAACAAAATAAATAATTTTAATATTGTACAATGTAAAACACAGAAACTATGTACATGTATTCATCCACACAATAGATGGACAGTTCTCTAAAGCACTCTAGACTCTTAGACTCTACTAGGAATAAAACCTCTGTACTGTTGCAGTGGATCAGGATAATGATCGCGTATCTTCCAGACGCAGCAACTTGGTATCACGACTCTGTGACCCTGTCCCAATGCTCCATACTGCCACACTACAAATTGCCTGTATGCTGCATGATGAAACTGTCTATTACTTTGTCCTGGTTCTGGATTATCAGTCAATGCTCGAATGTCATTCCAGATACGTCTGGCAAGGCGCAGAACACCCTCTTCCAAAATGTAGGCTTCCATGTGTGGCAGTATGGAAATACAATAATCGGGATGTTGTCCACAGCACTTTTGTTCTACAAATGTGGCCATTCCTCTGCACCGCTGGCAGACACACCAAGGGGGTTGCCCTGACACAAGAGGGCCTGGTGGAGGAGCATTTTCTGACATCCTTTCCAGAACATCAAACATAAGACTTGGGTCACGCGTCAGGCAGAGCTCCAGGACTTGATGTGCTTGTTCCAGGCTCAGTCCTCGAATTCTGGCCTGCAATGGAATATATAATTACAAATTATATAAAAAAATGTAAATATTGGTGTGATTACACAGAACATTTGTCAACATGATTCAATTTTTTATTTTATTTTTATATAGCTTCGTGTTCTCTGAGATGACTTGTGTGCACATTACACTCCAGATCATATATACCTGTTCACATGCCCTTGTTTGAGCTTGAAGATCCAAAACTCGACGCAGGTCCTCTTGTCCAAGAAGTGCTCCTTGCCCTGCACTTCGACCACCCCGTCCTCGGCCTCTACTTCCTCGGACCCTAGTTGCACGGCCTCTTGCACGACCTCCTCTGCTTCGCCCTCGACCCCGGACCTGTCCTCGAGCTGACGATGCGGTACTTGTCTCTGGAGTGTAGTCTTCATCAGAGTCAACAATGCTTTCATCATGGAAACTCTTACATGCAGAACAACGTATATGTTATGAATCTTACACGAAATTCATCTTCATCACAGTGTAAATGATGGTAATGGAAAAACGTGTATCATGCAACCTGTTTGTAGCTTTGCCTTATAGATAACTAGCTCGTTAGCGAATCAAAAAATATATATTTTAAACTTTACCAATATCAATATGCTAGCTTGATAGTGAGTACTAAAATACATCTTGTTTGTTTATCTTCATAATTATAAAGTTATTTTTATTACATGTGATTCTGACATGATGTCACTACATGCACTGTGCTCCTTCCTCTCCGCTCGTCTCAGGTAAATAATGCGTCTTCCAGCTCAGTGGTCGGAGTCGCGCGTTCATGTGTTTTGGGGGCGTGGCTTTGGAAGGAGCCCAGAAGGGAGGGGGTGGAGTGAATGGAAATAATGAGCTGTCTTTAAAACAGTCGTGAGAGGTCTACAGACACTCGATTTTTATACTTTCTTTTTCAGAGTACTTACATTTTAATTATGTATTGATATATATATAAAGTTTAAACTAATTTGGAAAAAAAGTTTTTTATACATTTTTTACCTACCCTGCCTTTAATAGGGAGTGGGAAGACTCGCTACTTCTGCTACTTCCTTAGCAGCAAGGCACGCAGTAATGGCGGCTCTGCTTTACTTCCGTGTTTCGCCGGATTACTGTATAAAGTCTGAGGTATAAATCTCAATCTGTTACTCGAGAGGAAAATGACATGCTTTTGTCCAAAGCTCTGTCTAATCCAGAGTAACCCTGTTACCGTTGATGTAGCCCACATGTCCTCTGTAGTACACATTCTGGCCTGCCGCCCTGGCCTACTCCATCTTCGGCCATGCAGCTGCACCTTTCGTTGAAGTTGGAAAAAAAATTAGGATATTTTATCAATTTTGGACAAAATATTATCCCGTGGCCAACAATAATAATATCATAAAATTATGATAATAGATTATGAGCAAGGTAACAGAATCTACAGTTTAAGGCAGTGACTTGTAAGCACACAGCACAAGACGCTTGTATGTAAAATCAACCAAGACTTTATTGAACTACTCTAATACACACAAACTAAACTAACGAAAACACACAAACATTAATTCAAACAGTGACAGAGAAAAGTGATTTTATTAATGGAGGGTGAATGGAGTCCCAAGCGTCTAGCGTTAGACACTATTTCTTGACCGCAGCCTGAGAGAATCAATCTACTAGCACTTCAATCTTTGTTTTCTTAAAGGGGGGGTGAAATGCTCGTTTTCACTCAATATCCTGTTAATCTTGAGTACCTATAGAGTAGTACTGAATCCTTCATAACTCCAAAAAGTCTTTAGTTTTATTATATTTATAAGAGAAAGATAGTCTGTACCGTTTTTTCCCGGAAAAATACGAGCGGCAGGAGGCGTGACGTGTGGGCGGAGCTAAAGAATCACAAGCGCGAGTAGGCTTTTGCGTTGAGAGCATCTGGAAACTGTGACATTACCGTGAGGAAAGAAAACATCATCCAAAACAAACCATGGCTAACAGTCAGATTCAGCCGTATATTTATGATCCAGAATCAGATCCAGAGGCTGAAATTTAACAAGAGCAGCAGCAGCAACGACTACAGCAGGACGTCTCTATGTAGTATGTATTGAAACTGTATATATTTGCTTAGCGGTTTTGGAAAATGACTAAGTTCCACTTTATGTCGTCTTTTTTTTTAAGGTGTACATGTGGAAAGTGCAGTTTGATGCCAACATCGCATGTTGTTTACTTGATAAGCTTAAGCGCCGATAGCTAAGTTAACAACACAGAGATATTTGAAGCAGTTTTACTCACCGCCTGCGGTTCCAACACACGATCGTGACCCTTTTTCGTTGGGACTGCATTATCCTTAAGAAATAAACGATATGCAAATCCGGCGTCAAACTGGGCCTTGTTTGTAAAACAAGCATCTTCGAAATGCAGGGAACAAACAAAAACACTTGCACAACTCCGTTGACGCTCTGTAAAAATAAACTCCATCCACTGGTCCCTTAATGCTGTTTTTTTTTTTTTGGTAATCTGTGCAGGGTTGTCTTGCCCTGGCAACCAAAAACACACTTCTTTTGTGACATTTCGCTCTCGCTCTGATCGGTGAATGTCTCTGCTCTGCTCTACGGGCACGCGCGCGCTCTTCCGGGAGAAGTTCCCTTAG
The DNA here is from genome assembly GCF_023724105.1 of Carassius gibelio. Lineage (NCBI taxonomy): Eukaryota > Metazoa > Chordata > Actinopteri > Cypriniformes > Cyprinidae > Carassius > Carassius gibelio. The sequence continues at coordinate 26,183,833 of NC_068380.1, read as the reverse complement.
GACCCATATAAGGAAATTCCGCTCCATCTAACGTCACACAGACCCATACTCGAAAAAAACTTTCCGAAACTTGTGACAAACCGGATTTTTGTTCCAAAAATACTCCTTCAAACATACAACTTAATTTTTGAAACTTTGTCCATGTTTAGCATGGGAAACCAACTCTTTAACAGTGTAAAAAACTCAGTATGCATGAAATAGCATTTCACCCCCCCCCCTTTAATAAGATTTGCACCAGTTTCATCTAGAATTAGGAGATATTGTGTACTTGCATTTAGATGCTCCTGTGGGCGCATTGCAATCTAAATGATCCCCCTTACCCAACGAGACTTAGGTCTCTGCAGAGCAAAAGTGGGCGTTTATCACCATATGGGTGTTTTCAAACTGCTGGGTGTTTCTAAATCATGCAGTCTAAATGATCCCCCTTACCCAACCCCACCCCTAAAGCTAACATCACTATTACATCAACCAATCATGTATCATGGTGTAAAAACACCCTGATCTGGTAACTCCCATTACATTCCTGCAGAGACCTATACTTGGCTGGAGACGGAATCTCTGGCACTGATTGGCTGGCAGTCGGTCAATGACCCGTTCTGAGGGACAGCACTCTTTTGGGATTGGTTGGTTGGCTTTGCTGGGTGGCACTTCATTTGCGAGACTTCCTGGATTGTGGGTTGCAATGCAACAGAGTTTCTGAAAAGTCTGGAGCGACTCTGAGAGGGTTTTCTTTGACGAAGTTCAGTGAATGATCTTACGGAAGAGTTGATGAGTTTTGAGTGAGCTCTTGGTGGTTTAAAGAGTACACGCTGGACGATGGAAAGGTCAGCACAAAACATTGGCAAGAGCCAAAGTCACTGCAAGCAGGGCAAAAAGCAAAGCAAAAACTGCTTGTCATTGGGTTATAAGTGTGTCCATCTGACCCGTCCTTCTTAGTGTGGCAGCCAATCAGATATTGTCTTGGGCGGGACCTACACTCCGTTCACTGGTTTTTGCATGTAATTAGCTTAATGTCCACGTGATCGCGTGTGCCCAAACTCCTGAGAGTTTATTTAAAAGCTTTAATAAGCAAACTTAATAGTTTAAATATGGTGCATCCTACACACATCTACTTTATATCCAAATTCTAGAAATCATTTACCCATCAAGTAGGTACCAAAATACATATACTTCCCATAGTTGAGGTGGAAGTAAATAAGGATTTAGCCGTGAAGTTTTTAACACACAAAATTAACTTGAGTAATATAAAGCATGCATAATACAGAGAATACACATGTATGAGGCAACTTCTGGTGATTAGTTCCTATAACTGAGGTAGAAAACCCTATGAATAGGCTGTAATGAAAGTCAAACACACAGAAAGAATTCCATGGGTTATATAAAACATACATGATACTTAAGATATATGTGAGGTAAATACTGGTAATCAATTCAGCTTATTGGAAGCAATTTTGAGACCGTTGTTTATATTAAACCACAAGTGGGTTAAATTCAGTCTATTGGTTTTGGAGACACAAGTCTCTGGAATTTGTAGCTTCAGAAAAAGGGGTGTTCCCTTGTTTAAGGTTTGTGATGATCCTGGGCCCTGGGCCTTCGTTTTTCTGATAAGGCTGTGGATTTATGCGTTGGGGTCACCACAGGGTTTCTTGACCATTTGGTCTTAAGTTTGGGGAACAAAGAGAAATCTTTTCCTGCTGTCCTGGCGTAGCTGGTATGAGATTAGACAGGCACAGAAAGGAAAGGGGGGGGTGACATCTCCTTTAGCCATCTCGGCACCATGACTGTTTTATGACACAAAAATGGTTCGATGGAGAATCGTTCAGATCTGTGGAATGCGGTGTTGGGTTCATTTAATGAAATGGACTGTTCAAGTATAATCCTACAGGGAGAATAATCCTACAAAGAGAAATCTTTTCCTGCTGTCCTGGCGTAGCTGGTATGAGATTAGACAGGCACAGAAAGGAAAGGGGGGGGTGACATCTCCTTTAGCCATCTCGGCACCATGACTGTTTTATGACACAAAAATGGTTCGATGGAGAATCGTTCAGATCTGTGGAATGCGGTGTTGGGTTCATTTAATGAAATGGACTGTTCAAGTATAATCCTACAGGGAACTTTTTCTCTTTGTCTCATTCATCAATGGTAACAATGGTCTGTGTTTGCTTGGCCTGAGGTAGCGCCTGATTTAACGTCTGACTTTCCGCTTGGCATTTTCGGTTAAAACTTCGATTGGGCTATAAATGTCTGGAATAAAGTGTTTCAACCCCTTATTTAAAAGTTCAGTTTACTGTTTTTTTAACCTTTAAACCAATCACATTTAATTTTGAGGTAAGAATTCTGGGGCATGTGAATGAGAGCTCAGAAAGTGCTGCTTGCCCGTTCCGCCATCTTGCCGAATCCCCTCGTTAGCCTATTTTTACAATAAACTGCTTCTACGGGGCCACAACATAAGATACAAGGTAATGGGGCCTTTTATACATTTTCGTGTTTCTTTAGAAATAATGAATGGACAAATGGAGTCTTTAAAGCTTCAGATGTAAATTCGCTGTAAAAGTGACGCCAAAATGAATGGGAGTCAATGGAATGCTAACAGCAGGTGGGGGTCCGCTAGCCAATGGCGGCACCCAGGGATGCTTCAATAAAATACAACTGTGCACAACCGGAGGCTGCAGTTTTAGCACCCCGGCCATAGGACCCTAGTTTTTTGTGACAGCACGATCTACCGAACTGGATGATATAGAAACAGTTGCAGTTTCAGGACCGCAGTTATAAGACCCAGGTGGTTTAGTTTGTACATACATAATTTGAAATACAGTTAATCTCATGAGTATTTTTATTAGATTTTATAAAATGTGTTTTTTATTCAAAATACATCAGAGGTTAAATTTAAAAAAATTACATATATATACATTTACAATATATATACATTTTTAAACATCTGAAATAGTGAAGTCTTAGTTTCTTGAATTATACTGACTATATTGATTAACCTCCTTAAGTTTAACTAATTTGCTTGTTATCAGGTAAAATAAAATTGGAATCAGAGTATGCAGTCACTAAATGATATAGCCAGATATTGTAATGGTTGTAGAGAGGCAAGACAAAACTGGAGAATCATTAAAGAATGAATTTATTGACATTTATATAGAGAGTTTAACATGTTCAACTGAAAGATATATCTCTGATTTAACACTTATGAAATGTTTTTGAGCTTTTTCACATTTGGCTCCCAAACTCTGGAATAGTCGTCCTGATAAAGTTCAGGGTTCAGACACATTCTCTCTGTTTAAATTTAGATTAAAAACACATCTCTTTCGCCAAGCATTCAAATAATGCATCTCATAATTTGTGACTGCAGTTGTATCTAAACAAATGCGCTTTCTTATTCTTTCGCTTGAGTTAAATGGGTTAATTTTACTTTGTTGGAGCAGCAGCTATGCTAATGATGTCTCTATTTGTTTCTCTGTTTCTGCTGGGATCTTCATCCCGTGGTAACTAGGATTTACACAAGCTCCAGTCTGGATCCAGAACACCTGAGAAGAGATGATGCTGACCCTCAGAGGACCTCAGATGATGCTAACCCTGAGTCAACAAACAGAACTAGCAAATATTGCTACAAGTGTGACTGCATCATATAATAATTGCTGTTAATAATGTTCATCGTCTGGCTGACTACGTCTTGTATTGATTTTTCTGAAAAGTCGTGTCATATGCACATAAACTGACAGTAACCAATTTTAAGCTACTACTAAATATTGTAGAAACATAATTTTCTTTAAAGTTGCTTTGTAACAGTTTGTATTGTAAAAAGCACTATACAAATAAAATTGAATTGAATTGAATTGTTCCGTGAGTTATTCATTACTGTGATTGATAACTGTAGCGATAAATGGAACAAAACATCTGCAAAGCCAATGCCAAAACAGCATTAAGTATATCTTTGCATCAGAACATCGTACAGATATGGGGGTCGGTTTATATTGGCAAGCAGCCTTGGAAGTATCATCAGTGGCAGCTTCCAAGCCACTCCCTAGCAGCAAAACAGAGTACCTTAGCAACCATTTAGTAAGTCTTATTTCTTTGCAACAGTAAATCCTATAACAGGAATTCCAATATGTTAGTCATACTAGTAGTGAATAGCTACATGCATTGGATTCCGTGATCACAGAATCACAGAAATTCCGTGGAGGGACTGGTATTAGTTATACTTTAGAGGAATTCAAATGTTCATTATATTTAATGTAGGTTTGAATAAAAGTAAAACTCATTAATTCTTCGCTTTTCTGCCTTTATTTCTGACCTGTGATCTTTTGAAACCTCAGTACACCACCTCCTCCTCCTTCCGTTCCTGTTCGCAAGTAAAACAGTCAGCAGCAGTCGTCTAGTGCTGGTCACCGTGACTACGAAGGAATGCGGCGGAGCTCCGCTGACGGTGAACCGTGAGAAGATGGTGATGCATCAGTTTTAATTTAGAAGCTTGTTAGGATATACAGTACATGGCTGAAAGTTTTTGGAAACCACCTTGTAATCCACAAGTCAGTAACCAGTTAATAAATCCATCTGCTCAGACTAATCATCTGAGTGAATAATTTGCTGCTTTCTTGATTTTCCTGAAATCAATAGAAACTCTGTGCAGTGTTTATCTTTCACATTTACTGAATATAATGTCTTACATCTGATGCCTGCCCACATCCACATGACGACTGTAGATTTGTTTCCAGAAACCGCTTCAAGCTGGTTTCGAAAACATGAACTTTGTTGAACAATCCTGAACATTTTCTTATTAGTTTTAGAACACAATCACTTTCTGTTGGTTTAGCAAAATCAAAAGCCAAGAACATCAGTATAAATTCACTGCTTTCATGTTGTAGCAACATCTCTTTTGACAGGAAATGTGTATTTTCTGTAATTGCGAATGTGTAACTACTGAATTGGGACTATGGAGTGGTGTATCTCCCAACATTCATCAGCTTCTTGTTCTCATGAAGCTCTCAGAAGAATACAGTATCTCACAATCCAGTTATTTTAGATATTTTAATGCAATCTGGAGCCATTCATGCTGTTGAATACACTGTTAGTAGTTTTTTAGACCATTTTATGATGTGCTTGATGGCATAAACCAGATATTCCTTCTCCTCTAGGTTAAAAATGAAATCCAGCTTTACCGACTCCTCTCTGTGTGACTGTGGGAAATCATGTGTTGTTTAAATATTATATCTCTATTTATTTATCATAAAGAGTTTTAAATGTCAATAAATCAGAAAGCACACTCAAATGAAGATGTCTTCTAATTTTTATTTAACTTTGATGTGTTTATATGGTTTGATATTTACACAGACAGGTGTGACCTGGGCAATTTATTTATGAAACGCAATTTCTTTTTTAGCGGTTACAAAGTAGCAAAGACTACTGGCTTTTTTCATGTTACAAACATTATACAGAAATAATTGTTATTAAAAAAAAATGTGTATGTTTAATTTATCCGTGTTTTTAGTTACTGAAATATAACCCTCGTGGCAACTTCCCGTGTGACAACTAGCCCCAGCCTCCACTGTCGTTTGGTCTGTGCGCGTGACCCTGAGTTTGATTCACTAATGCTGGTGTCACGCACCGGTTTAATCCAAAATTACTGAAACGTGTTCCGTTTTGTGTCCTGGAGCAGCGACGGCCTGACCTGTTTTAAAAAGTTAAATTAGCCTGTTTTTGTCTTTTTGAGCTGCATATAGACGCTCTCATGGATTTCTGCAGGGTAAGATACGGTCATGTTCTATGTGTTTGAAAGAGCTTTTACACACACTTTCACTTTTTTAACCTAATTTTGCGTCAACTCCAAACATTAGCAGCTTTTAGCTGTGTATGATGAAAATAGTACAAACACATGCAGGCCTACACAAACCGAGACAAATAGCAAAAGGCGGTTTGCTGAAGAATTAACAAGATGATGAGCATTAAGTATTAAATAGAGAAAAAAAGGAGTATAATTAACGTCTAAATAGAGAGCTCACTAGGTTTTAAGACAGTGTCCCTTAACACTAAGTGGAGTTTTTCAAAGTTTGCTGTCTCAAAAGTGTTTATTCATAATTTTGAGGTATAGCCACACATCCTAGCAAGCTGAATATGCATGTGCAAAAAGTAAAATACTAGTAATGTTTCACTTTAGTTAACTAGTTGCAAGTAGATCTAAAAGAAATGTTCAGCTAATATGGCAATTCAGTCACCCTCTTGTGCATGTGCACTGTTTCTTTTAACAGAGAGAGAGAAAACACGGCAAGGCCGCTTATGGAGATCATGGACCTCAAAGGGCCTTTGGGCTGTTCACAGGAGCCAACCCGCAGAACTATTGGAAACACATCCCAGGTGAGATATAAACACACACCAACACACACACCGATGCCATCAAGTGAATGTGACACTGAAACAGGCCATAATTGCCTAATTAATAGATGTTTCTGTTCTTATTCTGAACAGTACATCACTGCCAGTTATTCCTTCATCATCTTTAATCAAAGTCATATGTCCCATTGTCCCATGTCAAGAAAAACTGACAATGAGCAAACATTGTTTGTTCATGTTAGCTCGGGTCCATTAAATAATACTGAATAGTTGAATAATTAGTTAATGTTGAAGTTAACATGAAATAAGATTAATAAATGCTTTATTGTAAAATGTTATTACTGTACAGTAATAACATACTCTGAAGCTCTGATAGTCTGATGCTTTCCTCTTCTGCTGATGTCATTGAGCCCACACAGACTATTGGAAAATGTTAACCAGTCAGCAAAAAGGTATTTAAGAATTTCTTTAGCATCCTGGTATGTAACCCACACTATTCATTATCCTTTTGCTTAAAATCAAGACCCGACCTCAGTTTTTTTTCTCATTATGTGACAGAGTTCCGCTTTTACTCAGAAATATTTTGTATTACAAATGAAAAATTAGTTTTGAATGGCAAATGACATTTTCAAAAACATCTCAAAGAACAAAACATTTTTTTTTTAGTATAATGAACTTTTATGCAACATTTATAACTCTCTCATAGATGGTTCGGGCACAGCCTGCTCTCCGCTGGTCAGCAGAATGCGGTTTGCTCCAGAGCAGCAGGATCCTCTGGCTGCCGCGCCCAGTGCTGATGAGCTCATTCGGGGCCTGCTGTCTCTGAGCTTCCCTTCCTGGAACCAGCAGCCCTGGAGCCACCCAGAGTTCCAGTGGTCGACCCAGCCCTGCTCCCAAATGCCCCGTGAGTGAACCTGTGTGACGAGAGTGATGTTTAAATGTTGAATGGCCCACTCATGTCTGTCTGTTCAAGCTACTTTCAGACACTTTATCAGAGCTTTGTCTCGATTATCTAGGAATATAAAGATATATATATATATATATATATATATATATATATATATATATATATATATATATATATAATTTATAAAATATATATGTAATGTATTATATACTTTTATATTGTTTATATGATTTGTATATTTACTTTAAAGTGCATCATGTAAATTGAATATTCTTCATTGAAATTCATTCTTTAAACTTTTTTATGTAAATACTTAATCCTGTACCTATAGACAGTGTTTGTATTTATTTAAAAGTATTTTTTATTATATCATAATCCTAGATAGTGATAGTGTTGTTATATTATATGGGAAAACATTGAAAAGCAGGAGGGAAATGATAAAGAAATTGTTTTTGTATTTGGTTCAGATCTTTCAAGAGCAGTTTTGATGGATTGTCTGGAAGGTCTGAACTGTAGTAATGTCTCATATCTTGATTTCTCACTCATAACTAATCATTTTCACACCTTTCACAGAGGAAAGAATGCTGGATTCATCAGCGTTGGCTTGCATTTCTTTTTGACTTTCCCTTTAGCTTCTCTATCTCAGATTACAAGCATAAATGCATGTCCATCCATGTTTTAAATGAAAGCCATGATGTGCCTTAGGTGTGTTCTGACCCAAATCCAGTAACAGAGAGATACACACACACACACACACACACACACACACACAGACAGACAGACAGACCAAGCAGGTTTCTGATGTCTTGCTGTCTCATCCAGCACTTCTTTCATTCATTCAGTGTTTTCACAAGAGTAGTGTTATTTTCGGACAGAATTTCAGACAGATATACACAAATGATAAACATGCCACCATATTCACCGCACTGGTGTGCGAGAAGTTGGGCAGTTTTTAAAAAGTAGCTAATACTCACATTTTATTTTTATATTTATATTTCATAAATATTTTTGTATTATTTATTGGTTTAGACATGCTACATTTCAAAACTACTGACTGTAATTTATTATTTTGTTTCTTAGGTTCATCATGCCTGCATTTATTTGACAAAAATACAGTGAAAACAGTATTATTGTCAAATAATTTTACAATTGAAAATAACTGTTGTCTATTTTAATATATTTTTATAAGGAATTTATTTCTGTGATGCACAGCTGTATTTTCAGCATCATTACTCCAGTCTTCAGTGTTACATGATCTTCAGAAATCATTCTAATCTGCTGATTTGCTGCTCAAGAAACATTTCTGATTGTTATCAATGTCGAAAACATTTGTGCTGCCTGATATTTAGGGCTGCTCCGATCCAGATCGGCCGATCATTAATGCTCATCTCGTCAGTAAAGCCGGTTCTCTAATCAGCGGTAAATTCCATCAGGTTTGTGATTTCACATAGAGCAGTTGTTACTACACAGAGCCATTGTTAACTGAGAAGATGCGCAAATAAACGCTGAAAATGAAGTGGATTTGCGCAGCTTCTCATTTAACAACGGCTCTGTGTAGTAACAGCTGCTCTATGTGAAATCACACACCTGATGGAATTTACTGCTGATTAGAGAACCGGTGTCCTGACATTTTATCCTACCCTGTCAGATTTTCCTACCCGGGTTTACTGCGCACGTGCACATCAATATCGCATCCTTTTGTCTCATGCTAAACAATGATATTTAATGTATCTGCATTACTGTAAGGGTAGGTTTAGGGTTGGGGTAGGTGTAGACTTTAATAAAAACGCGATCTAATTGGTAGAAAATAATATTTATTGTTGGTTTCCTGAAGGTGTATCCCTTCTAGCTACAACCGCGAATATAACACATAATTACTGTATTTGCAGTACTGTAAGGGTATGATTAGGATTGTGGTAGGTGTAGACGTTAATAAACCATAACTTTACAGTAGCATTTTTCGTTGTGGAATTGTACTACCCAGTGTATTAGTGGGAGGTAGGAAAATCTGACAGCGTAGGACAAATCGACAGAACACCGGCTTTAATGACGAGATGCGCATTAACGATCGGCCGATCTGGATCGGCGCAACCCTACTAATATTGTTATGGAAACTGTGGTAATTTTTTTCTTAGGATTCTATAATGAATGTTATGCATATTTATGTATGTATGTTATATTTTTAAACACATTTTTGGCAATTATGTTTTCACCAAAATATGCAATTTTTAGGATAATTAAAATAAATATATAAAGTTGCTCAGTCAGTAAATAGCATGTCTCATAAAAATCACACTGATTCTCTCCTGCAGCGTTGGATGTCTTGGGTGCCTCAAAATGCAGTGATTCGGGTCAGAAGCACGCCTTCCAGGCCCTTGAGTCTGCATCAAGAAAACCACTGGAGCACTTCTCCAGCCTGAAGGTGGCGCTCGAACCTCACTCTCTGCTACACTCGGGATCCAGCAGCCCCGTCAACTCAGAGAACTGCATGATCTCGTCTGGATCTGACCACCTGGTGAGCAACAGCATTCCCCTCTGATACCCAAAACCCTAAAGAGTGCAATGGATGATTTAGAAGATTCTGTTTCTATAGCGTTGGTGTCAGTTGTTCCAAAGTTACAGTAAAGTTGTATCTGTATCCGTGTCTTTTAGGGTTCTCTCAGAGTTTCTCCTCCATTGCCCCTGATGCTGCCTGGACTGCAGGTGGAGGGTGTGAAACTGGACACAGATGCCTGCTTAAAGCAGAACCCCCTGAACACCTTCACAAACGCTTCCAGTGCTCAGGTCGAGGGGCCACCTCAGGCCGAGGGGCCAGTGGTTGGGTGCTGGTCCACAGATCCTATCTGGCCCGGCTGGGACACTTTGGCCTTGAACAAACCCAAGTTCTGCATCGAGAGAGAGGCACAACTGCATAAACAAGCTGCAGGTACAGTGACATTAGCCACCCTGCTAAACAGAACAAGAGGCAGCATTACTCTTAAATTGACTAAAACTTTTCTTTTAAAAAAACTGCTAGCCACAGCTCAGAAACTCAAAGCAGCTGTTCTGTGAAGCATTTTTGGAAGTTGAACAATTTTTGACTTGACATGCCATGTTATTGAAAATGTGATACAGTGTGAATGTAAATGACTAGCTGCATGTTTTCAGTATTTTACATCGTGTCAAATGAATCCTGTAAAGCCTACTGTATCATATTTATCATATATATGCACATTTCTAAGGCTTCTAAATTATTAACATGATCAAAACTTTGCTGAAAAAAAACAATCTACTACATGTCTTCTGACATTCTATTGATATTTTATACCTTTTAAACACGTAAAACGCCTTAAAAATTATATTAGGTGGTGGTTCATCTGCCTTTTTGATTTGAAATCTACTGATTTTTATGAAGTAAACATACAAATATTTCTAATAATGTTAGTAATATTTTAAGATGAACACTTGCTGGACTGAAACAACTTAGGTTTCCTTCATTGTCTACCATATTAAAATGTATCAAATATGATCTATTAGATGCAATGTCTATTTGTTCATCTCAATCATCACTGTATATTGCATTGCATTATATGTTTTATCTCCATAGGAAAAAAAGCTTTGATCACAAAAAGAAGCATTTAATGTGATATTATTAAAACATATTATTTGGAAATATAGAGTGAAAACTGATATTTATTTTAGCCATATAACAACAAACCAACAATCAAATATATATATATATATATATATATATATATATATATATATATATATATATATATATATATATATATATATATATATATATATATATATATATATATATATATATATATATATATTATTTAAGAAATGGAACAGTTTAGTGAACATTTAGACAAACTATAAAAAGGATTGTGTAAAAAAGTATGTAAAAAATATGTTTGGTGTGATTGTTGGTCTGAATTTTTATTTATTTATTTATATATATACTTTTTTTTTTTTTTTTCAGTACAGACCAAAAGTTTGGAAACATTACTATTTTTAATGTTTTTGAAAGAAGTTTCTTCTGCTCATCAAGCCTGCATTTATTTGATCAAAAATACAGAATTCTGAATTTTTAGGATCATTATCACATGATCCTTTAGAAATCATTCTAATATGATGATTCATTATCAAAGTTGGAAACAGTTCTGCGGCTTAATATTTTTTCAGAACATGTGATACTTTTTTAGGATTCATAAATTTTTGTTTCTTCTTTTTAAATAAAATCAATACTTTTGTTCAGCAAGGATGTGTTAAATTGATAAAAAGTGATAGTAAAGAAAATATATTATTAGAATATATATTATTATAATTTATTTTTTATTTTGAATAAATGCAGTTCTTTTTACCCTATTGATCAAATATATTAGACAGCAGAACTGTTTCCAACACTCATAATAAATCAGAATATCAGAATGATTTCTAAATGATCATGTGATAGACTAGATGTTATATGTGACACTGAAGGCTGGAGTAATGATGCTGAAAATTCAGCTTTGCATCACAGGGATAATTTTTTTTTTTAAAGTATATTCAAATAGAAAACTATTATTTTAATTTGTAATAATATTTCACAATATTACTGTTTTTTTGATCAAATAAATGCAGGCTTGATGAGCAGAAAAAACTTCTTTCAAAAACATTAAAAATAGTAATGTTTCCAAACTTTTGGTCTGTACTGTATATAAATATATATATATATATATATATATAAATATCATATATACATAAATATATATATCAGGCTTTAAAATGGTGGAACATTTAAAAAACACATCTTAAAAGCCGTGTGTTCTGTCTACAGCTGTTATTAATATTGTTGTGATTTTATGACTCACTGTTTCTCACAGCTGTAAATGAACCCACTTACACCTGGGAAGGAAGCCTTCCTCTACGCCACTACAAAAACCCTGTTTACTCCTGTAAAGTGTTTCTGGGAGGAGTGCCATGGGACATCACAGAGGGTGTGCTGACTGAAACTCACTTGAGATATAGCTTTTATTCTGTATTATGGTTCTGAACACAATCAACTTTTCTGTTTCTGTAGCTAGCCTGTTGAACACATTTAGTGTTTTTGGTCCATTGAAAGTGGATTGGCCTGGTAAAGATGGAAATCATCCACGTTTTGCGCCACAAGGTAACAGCAGAATTTATCACATAGTATTATATCTTATCTATAATTCAACAATATATGGACCAATATAGAAATATATTTGATGCTTGACCATATAAAGCTTTACGTATCATCTTCTGGTGTATTATTCATGCTTTTTCTTAGGAAACAGAAGGCTTTTAGAATCAGAATCAGAAAGAGCGTTATTGCGAAGTAGGCTTGCACATACAAGGAATTTGTTTTAGTGAAATAAGCTTCCAGTGCACAGAGACAACAACACACAGAAAGAGAAAAAAGGCTAATCATCACCATTTGTGTCAAACATATTTTTGCTGGGAAATTGTTGCTAAATTTTATAAAATAACAGCAAGTATAACTTAATTTTGTTACTAATATTTTAGAATCAGTATTAAGCACCTTTATACATAGTTTTTTTTGTTATTCTTTATATACTGTTATAGATTTTATTAATATTTTGAATTAGCTTTTTTGTAATTTTGTTATTCGCTTTTTTCATTATTATTATAATTTATTAAGTTTTAATTCACTTTTACTTTTTATTTATTTCCAGTTATTAATTAAATTTCAAGGTTTAGTAATTTAACGTCAGTTTAATTTATTTAATTAAAATTATTTTAAAATGTCTTCAATAGTTTTAGATAACCATCATAAACCTACTTAAAATGCCTTTCATGATGACAATAAAATGATCATCAAACCATTTAATTATTAAATTATATAAAGTAAAAATGAGATTTTACCAAGAAACATTGTTTTCAACTGATATTTTATATGAATATGATACACGCAGACTGCTTCCTAATTATTAAAATTAGATTTGATTAGCATTTTAAATTTTTAATTTATGCATATTAACATATTTGTGTATTTACATTTATAATATATTTATATTATTATTTTACCTAGTTTATTTGGTGCCATTGAAATTGTTTTTGATTACCATGAATCTAAATGAAAAGTCCCTATAATTATTAAAGGATTTTAAATAATAGAAATTCTGCAGAGATTGTTAAAATACACAAATTGTAAAAATACAAAAATACATACAAAAAACATATACACACACAGTATGTACAGAATATAAATTATAAATAATGTGTGTGTGTGTATATATATATATGAACACACATATATACAGTATGTGTATAGTGCTTTGATTTGACGTCTTGTATGTTTTTGCAGGTTATATGTATCTGCTGTTTGACTGGGAGGAGTCAGTGAAGTCGCTCCTGCAGGCCTGTGCTCAGTCTGACGATAATCATGAGTTCTACTACAAACTTTCCAGCAGGCGGATCCACAGCAAAGATGTGAGAATAACATGCACTTAACTGTACCGACCCCTGACCTCTGACCCCGCTCTCTCACTCGCTGTACTGCAGGTGCAGGTCATGCCGTGGGTTATCTCAGACAGCAGTTTCATCCACCTCCCCATCCAGCATCGGTCCCGCAGTAAGACAGTGTTTGTGGGTGCTCTGCATGGGACGTTGAATGCAGAGAGTCTGGCCCACATCATGGAAGAGCTCTTCGGAGAGGTCATGTATGCAGGCATCAACATAGACAAGCACAAATATCCCATAGGTCTGTGCATTCTCCTCTTATCTACAGTGAAAAAATAGGTGTAGATTTTATACTGGCAACCAAAAGTTTGGCATAATTGGAATAATAATAATGCTTGGAATAGTCTTTTGTGTGTACCAAGATTGCAATTATTTGATCAAAAATAAGGTAAAAACTAATATTGTGAAATATTATTAGAATTTAAAGTTTTATATTTGAATATACTGAAAAAATGTTTCTATAATGCAAAGCTGAATTTTCAGGTTCATTACTTTAGTCTTCAGAAATGATGCTTCAGAAATCATTCTGTTACACTGATATGATGCTTAAGAAACATTTTGTATTATCATCAATGTTAAACACAGTTAATAATTCATAATATTACAATATCCTAATGGAAAATGTGATACACTACCATTCAAAAGGGGTATAAAAAAATAAAAAATAAATCAATACTTTTTTTCAGCAAGGATACATTAAACTGATCGGAAATAACAGTAAAGACATTTATAATTGTGTAATCATAACAGACATTTGTTATAGAAATCTGTTTCGATTGAATGCTGTTCTTTTGATCTATTTAGAATCCTGGAAATATATTTTTGTTTCCACAAAAACATTAAGCTGCAAAATCAATTTTTTACTGTATTTTTATTCAAATAAATACAGCCTTGGTGAGCATTAGATCAATTTCTCAATTATTCCAAACTTTTGGCCTCCAGTTTATTTTCATTCATAAATTGGTTGTATGTACACACACACACACACACACACACACATATATTCTACTTTTATATTACTGTTGCTTCAGCCATAGAGTGAATGTGTTGCGTTTGTTCATCTAGGGTCTGGCAGAGTGACGTTCAGAAGTCAGAGGAGCTATTTGAAAGCTGTGACTGCAGCGTTTGTGCAGATAAAAACCTTTAAGTTTACCAAGAAGGTACATTAGAGCAGAACTCAGATATACTATATGCTGTGGGATCAGCCCTGTGGATATTCCTCGCTTCCTTCCTGTTCCCTCTGTAGGTCCAGATTGACCCGTATCTGAGTGACTCCATGTGCCAAATATGTAACAGTCAGCCCGGCCCGTTCTTCTGTAGAGCTCAGGTAGGAATCAGATTCTGCACAGCATCATACCGAACGTTACAGCTCAGCTCCTAATTCTTTGGTCTCTGTTTAATTTGACTTTTGACAATAACATATCTGCATCATTAATGTGATGGTGAACAACCATTTTTAAGCAATGTTCTGCTTATTCATTTATTTTCTATTGTGGAAATTATTTATTTCAAGACAGGAATCTTTGGGTTGACAGCAAATTTATTTGATTATCAATTCGATTCACTGGGTTTTGATTAAATTCAAATGCAAGATTTGCAATTTCCAAACGATTCAATTCAGTACACACATACAAAAAAAAACTAATATATATATATATATATATATATATATATATATATATATATATATATATATATATATGTGTGTGTGTGTGTGTGTGTGTGTGTGTGTGTGTATTTATAATTACATTTATCAATTAACTAGTTTTGATTTCAATTCGGTATACAGTCTCGATTAATTTGATTTTTAATTAGCATTTTAAATTAATTATAAATATACAGAGGATTTAATCGTTTTGGAAATTTAATTTTTTATATATATAAAATTTTCTATGTGAATATTTGTTATTTAACTATAAAACAAGCATTGCAATTTCTTATACACACATTTTACACATACAGTATCTATATACATTATTAGTTTTATTATTAGATTAAGTTTTTTTTATTAGGAGTGCAAAAACATTCAACATAGGGTGAACACAAAACATAACAAAAAAACACAAAACAACAATAAAACAGCAATGAAAAATAGTAGAAAGATTTAAATAGTAATAGCATGTATAATAATATTTATAATAATATTTTGTAAAGACGGCAACAGTGATAACAATAACAGTAGTAATAGTAATGCTAAAAGATGGTGATAATATTTTGTGTGGACGGAAATAGTGATATCAATAATAATAATAATAAAATGTATATCAATAATAGCAACAATAATAACAGCAATAATAATAACAATAGTAATACTAAATATGGTGATGATGATATTTTGTATTAACAGAAATAGTTATATCAATAATAATTTAATAACATTAATAATAACAGCAATAATATTAAAAACAATATCAATAACAAATGCTAATGATGGAAATGATGATAATATTTTGCGATTGCGGAAACAGTAATATCAATAATAACAGTAGTAATAATAATAATAATAATAATAATATAATAATGATAAAATGACAATAGAAATAGTAGTAATGAAATAATTACACATAACTAACACATACCACACCTCTCCTAGGTTCTGTGTCAGTGTTTTTCTTTTCTTTCCTCCTTCTCATTCACAGTACAGTTACTATTTGTATGTATGCCTAAGCTGAGGTGTTGCATTAAAAGAAGGGTGTGGTGCATTAGGGCTGTCACTTTTAGTTCGAAAATCGATTGCACAATCGATCTGACCAACCAAAAAAAGTTTCGAAAATGAAAATAGGGAATCGATTTTACCCAAGTATGTACACTATTAATTTTAAAAGAATTAAACAATTAAAAAATATATATGTAACAAAACTCACAAAAAAGCAGAAAAAGAAAATAAAGAATTCCGAAAGTGCAGTAGCTATGCGTTGCGAAAGCTAGACAGAAAATAGCAGCAATTTTACGCGCCTATAATGCTGTGTTCACATCAAACGCGAATAAAGCGTCTGGTGCGAATGATTTCAATGTTAAGTCAATGCAAAGGCGCGTTTACGCGTGTCTGGAGGTCTCGCGGCGCGAATGAGGCGTTTAGCGCGGCGCGGAAAGCGTTACGGGAGATTCTGAGTTACGAAAAGGAACGTTGCAAGCTGACAGGGACAGGCTTTTGTGGTGGAGAATTGGCAGTAATACCCCAAAATTTGTAATGGTGTTACATTTCAATAAAAAAAAACACACATGGCCTGTTCTCAAGTCCATTTAAAGTTTCATTTTTTGAACAGTTGTTTGAAATGGATTGAATCATTATTTAAAATAATCTTGGAGATTTTTGAATTGCCTAAATCATAAATGCAGCCAGGTTGAAGCCTGCACTGATGTTTTTCTTTTGTTATGGCAGCCGTCCCCTCTGCACCACAGTTGCCAACTCTCGCGAGACAAATAAGCGACTAGAGCTTCAAAAACAAGCCCAAAACAAGCCCAATATTATTTGATTATTTATTTTCCGCATTATCATTTATTAACAATAAATGCGCCTGCAACATATTAAACTGAAACCACTGCTTTATTAGAAAAGGATAAACTGATTAGGAAAAAAAGGATAAAAATAAATAAAAATCAGGGAACTGCAACAAAGCGGAGAGAACGCACTTTCCTCATCTCCTGTGAGGCTGAATCGGATTGGAGAGAAGGAAAAGGACAAAAAGACAAGAAGGGAAAGACAAGAGCATTAAGGGTAGCTGTAACATATATTTAGCTTAATAAAATAAAATTCTCCCCTTCGTTGGAGGCATTGTTTGTAGAAATTGAAATATGTATATTTCTGTAGATCATAGAGCGTGCCGCCTGCACGTTGAACGTCATTTTACTCCAATAAGGGGGATAAGGGGGCGGATTCAGCTGAATGTTTTGACGAATGTTACGCCACAGCACTTATATGATTGCACTGATTTGGCTATATCTGTAAGCAGACAGTGTCAATCAATGTATCAGTATCAATGTACACCATAGACGTAAAGAAAACGAAGTTGCTTGTCAGATTTTCCTAACAAGCAACCATATGTTCTTTAATAAGCCCAAAAAAACGCAACCCGCAACCCGTGCTGTTTTAACGCGACTTACAAAAAAAATGCTCTGCACATATATTTTTTGCTGTTTGTTATTCTGTACGAAACTTTATGCCAATAAATAAAAATATTGCTGACTTGTGCGTCTCCAGCGCTCTTTATGTTCGTGCGTTATTTGACGTTGAAAAAAGAAATGTCTTTTTTTTAGACCCGATTTTACAGTCGATTCAATGAACACTTATGTCTTAAAAATCGAAAATGATTTTTTCACAAAAGTGACAGCCCTATGGTGCATTAAAATTAGCATTTGGTGCATTAAAACCATATGTGGTATATTTTAGGTGTAGATTTGATTACATTTATAATATAATTATTATTATTGTTAAAGATATTCATACATCCTTATATCAAGCAAAATATCATTCCATCAACATCATTATTACTGCTCAATGTTTCTATTATATTGATAATGTTAATAATAACAATAATGTCAATAATATTACTAATAATCAAAATAATAATAATGAAAATACTACTAATAAATTACTGATAGTATTACTAATACCTTGTGTATATATGTATAATAATAAATAAATGTATAATTAATTATGATGAGTGTGTCAAATTTGTAATAGTTGAATGAGGTCTGATCTGGAGTGTAGTGGTTATAACATTTCTGCAATCTATATAGCCTACTAGTCAACCATTTTTTTTTTAACAGTAAGATTTTTAATGTTTTTTAAAGAAGTCTCTTCTGCTCACCAAGCCTGCATTTATTTGATCCAAAATTCAGCAAAAGCAGTAATATTTTGAAATATTTATACTATATAAAATAACTGTTTTCTATTTGAATATATTTTAAATGTCATTTATCCCTGTGATCAAAGGTGAATTTTCAGCATCATTCTTCCAGTCTGCAGTGTCACATTAATCAGAAATCATTCTTAATATGCTAATATTTAAAACGGATGAATAATTTTTTTCAGCATTCTTTGATAAATAGAAGGATCCACAGATCAGCATTTATGTGAAATAAAAAGCTTTTGCAACATTATACATTAATATATATATATATATATATATATATATATATATATATATATATATATATATATATATATATATATATAAATTATAGAAATTAATACTTTTATTTAGCAAGGATTCTTTAAATTGATCAAAAGTGATGATAAAGACATCATTTTACAAGAGATATCTATTTCAGACAAATACTGCTCTTCTGAACTGTCTACTCATCAAAGAATCCTGAAAAAATTCTACTCCGCTGATTTCCACATTATCATAATAAGAGTTTTTTATTTTATTTTATTTTTTTATTTTTTTTTGCAGCAAATCAGTATATCAGAATTATTTCTTAAGGATCGTGTGACTGGAGTGGTGATGCAAAAAAAATTCAGCTTTGAAATCTCAATAAATATATATTTTTTAATATATTCAAATAGAAAACCGCTATTTTAAATAGGCTAGTAAAAATATTTCAAAATTTCACTGATTTGCAGTACTTGGATCAAATAAATGCAGGCTTGGTGAACAGAAG
This sequence comes from Carassius gibelio, assembly GCF_023724105.1. Taxonomy (NCBI): domain Eukaryota; kingdom Metazoa; phylum Chordata; class Actinopteri; order Cypriniformes; family Cyprinidae; genus Carassius; species Carassius gibelio. Next base: position 26,164,512 of record NC_068380.1, on the reverse strand, counting down.
AGACTTCTTTAAAAAACTTTAACAAGCTTGCCGTTCAAAAACTTTTGCTGGTAGTGTATACTATAGGCAACTTTAAATTTTCTTTAATTTCTAGCTTTTAATTGGCTTAGAAATGTATAACTGCTGGACAATAACAATTAATAATGATTTGTTTATATACTACAACACTTTTTATCACGTAATGCAGAATAGTTTCTATACTGTAATAAATGCTATGTCAATTAGCACTGCATTGTTCATGTACTTTATTTATCACCTGCTGGAGATTTTTTTGGACATGGAAAAAACAAAACCGAAAACAACTGTTTTCATACAGCAATAGCTGGACGCTTTTGTCCATATTAGGAGTCTCCTGGTAGGACTTTCTGCACGAGAGCGCCCTCCGGCTTCGAGTATGAATGATACACACACTGCAGGAGAGTTTAGTGCTCCGTGAAGTTCATCTCGCCTTCTGGGTCCGAAAAGAACATCAGGTCATGCGCAGACTATCCTGTCTCTTTGAGTTTAAATCTATATTTATTCACACCAGCTCTTGAAAACCTCTATACCTGCCCGAAAAGAAGTGCGGAGGACGAATTTCCGTGATGATAAAAGTGTCCCCACACGTCCCCACACGGAGGCAGTGACGTCTTTCCAAAAGTGTTTAATGGGTGGGCAGTGCCATGTGGCGTGGATATATGTGTCCCGACAGTTTTGAGCAGTGTGAGCAAATTTTTGAAGTAATCCCATTTTAGACAGCCTTTCCCCAGTGTAGTGTGTTCTATGAAGTGTCTTATACTGTATGAGCTGAAGATTGGCGTTTTTAGTCTTGGAATAAATATTTTTACAAATTTGAGTCCAGAAGTCGGTACCAGGAGCAATCCAAAGGTCTTCTTCCCATTTGATTGTTGTTAAAGTTATGGTTTTATTTGAACTAGTTATAATCTTGTATATTTTGGAAAGTAATTTTTTTGGGAAGGATTATTTAACTAAATCTCCTAATGTGGAAGGAAGGTGAAGATTGATGGTTCTATTATATGATTATGATATATGATTTTGGATAAAACAGCTGATTTGAATTACAGATAATTCAAGAATTGATTGCTCCCGATACAGTTCTCCTGGACTAAGTAGGGAAATTAAACAAAGTTATTAGACTGAAAAATGGGATTGATATGTGTGATGCCCTTTTCTGCCCATTTATGGAAATTTAGTGTTTTTTTTGTTGCTTGTGAAATTAGAGTTGTTCCAGAGTGGGGTGAATTTAGATGGGGCCTGATTGGAGTTTGTGATTTGATGATATTTCCACCAGACTGTCAGAGCAGAGGTTATTGTAATTGCTTTGAAGCATGGGTGATGTTTAATGGATTGACTGAGAAATGGGATGTCTGATATGCGCTAGTTTTCGCAGAATGATTGTTCTATGTCTAGCCATATAATGTCTGACTGAGTGGGGTGAATCCATTTATATATGTATGTAAGTTGGTTGGCTAGTGAGTAAGAGTATAAATGTGGGGCTTCTAATCCCCCCAAAGATTTGGGTTTTTGTAAAGTGATACATTTTATCCGTGGTGGTTTATTTTTCCAATAGAATCGAGTAATGATGGAGTCTAAAGATTTGAACCAATTGAGAGAATGTTGGGTTGGGATCAATGAGAATAAGTAGTTTATTTTTGGAAGTACTGTCATTTTGATTATCGCTATTCTGCCCTGGATGGAAAGTGGTAAGTTGTGCCAGAGGTCAAGGTCGTCTTCAGTAAAGGAGTGAAGGAGTTTTCAGTAAAGTAGTGAAGTTGAGTCCAGTCAGCTCTGACAGCCTGGAAGAAACCTTAATAAATAAGTGATGTGGCCTGAGCATAGAGGAATGCTTGATACCTGGGCTACCACATCCCATTTGGTTGGTGGAAGAATTAAAGATTTATTCCAATTTATTGCTTAATCTGATATTGTAGAGTATAAATCAATGGTTTTAGTTATTTCTTGCAGAGATGATTGAGGATTTTGCAAAAATAGTAAAATGTCATCAGCATATAAACTAATCTTATGTTGTGTTTGGGGTGTGTGGATTCCTCTGATGAGTGGGTTCTGACGGATGGCTGCTGCTAAGGGTTCAATGAAGATGGTGAATAAAGAAGAGAGTGGGCATCCTTGCCTAGTCCCCCTGTGCAGTGTGAAGCTTTGTGATGTTAGTCCATTGGTGGTGACTGTGGCAGAAGGTGCTATGTATAAATTTTTTATCCAATTAATAAATGACTCCCCAAAGCCAATTTTTTGTAATGTGATGAATAAGAAGTCCCAACTGACTCCGTCTAAAGTTTTTTTCTGCATCTAAAGTGACTAGATGGTTTTTTCCTGTTGTAGTGATGAATAATGGATTAAATCGTATAGTCTGCGTGTGTTGTTGGATGCATGCCTACCTTTAATAAAACCAGTCTGATCTGGGTCGATTATGAATGGGATAATTTTTTCAATTCTATGTGCAAGAACTCTACTGATTATTTTGATGTCTACGTTGATGAGAGAAATAGGACGGTAGTTTTTGACGGAAGGGTTGGGTCTTTATTAGGTTTAGGGTTAAGTGAAATAGTGGCTGTGTTCATGTGCACTGGTAATCTTGAGTTTTCTTTTATTTCCGTTATTGCTCTGATGAATAATGGAGATAAAATGGACCAGAAGTGTTTATAGGACTCTGCAGAGAAGCCATCGGGTCCTGGTGCTTTATTTTTAGGCATTCGATTCAGGGCGATATGGAGTTATTTTTCTATTATTGGTTTGTCCAGTGCACTGATTTGTTCGGTGTTAATTTTTGGGAGTTGAATATTATCATAAAATAAATTAATATCATCTTGTCTTGTGTGATTATCAGATGAATAGTTTAGCATAGAAGTTTCTAAATATTGTATTTATTTCTTGTGGAGAGTTGGTAGGCTTCCCTGCTGAGTCTTTAATAGTTACAATTGTTACTTTTTCTCTATTTCTTTTAATCTGATTGGCCAAATATTTACTGGATTTGTGGCTATATATTATTAGATTAAGTTTAAAGTCATGTCTTAAGTATGTGTCAAAAATAATTTTCCAGTATTATTGAAAATGATGGTCTTGTGACATGCATACAAATTATACACCACCTATAAATGATTCAAAGCAATGTATTGATTAAAACTTGCAACACACCGCACCAAACTACCAAACTAAACTCTAATTTTTTCTTTCAACTCTTCAGGCATGTTTTAAATACTACTGTCAATCGTGCTGGTATTGGCAGCATTCTCTGGACGTGTTGAGCAGCCATCAGCCTCTCATGCGCAACCAGAAGGGCCTGAACCCAAATAAACCCACCGCTGCCGGCGTGGGGAAGAGTCTGGACTGAGTTTACCGTGAGACAAGAGAAACTCACTTGAGGAAGTTGTTTTATTGCGCTGCTATTGTTCATTAAGCTTCTATACACTCTAAAGGGTTCGTTGATGGTGACCCGTTTGCAGTTAACCAGACAGCCATGATCATGGAGATCTGATTTTAAGAGTTGTGTTTTAGATTTTGCATGCACAGGTGTGGTTATTTACAAACATTCAGATTGGACAAAATAAAGTGTTTGAAGGACTGAAACATTTGATGCTGAGTATTATTTTTGTTAGAAAAAAAAAACTCTCAAAAAAGAAACATTTAAGTTATCATTTAAGTATCCTCTGATTTCATTTATAAATTATTTTCATAAAAAAAAATGTTTTTATTCTTGATATAAACGAGAAATAATGACTATAATAGAGCTGTCAGTCCTCCTGCCAGCAGGAGTGTAGATAACATAAGCGGAGGTATGGCACAGTTTGAGCCCACCAGCTGCCCAAACACTACATTTCCCATAATGGCTGCCACACGACCCACTGCAGTGAAAACCCCCAGAGCTGATGAGCTAACAGAAACTGGAATTAATACAGTCATTCTTTCAATTCTTCTGTTCACAAAGGCTGCATTTATTTGATCAAAAATACAGTGAAATTGTGATATTACACCTGAGAATTAGTTCTATTTGAATACATGTTTAAATGTAATTTATTCCAGGGATGCAAACTGAATTTTCAATTTTTCAGCAATTTTCCTTTTGACCAGTAGTGTAAAATTATGTCTGTTTTGATTGTCTGACCTCTCTGCATTTAAGATCAGTACCAATATAACTTTATTACAAATTAATTTTGGGGTTCACCGTAGTTGTGTGGGGTAAAGTTCAGTTCCCAACACGTCTAGAGCGTTCCAGGAGATGACATAGACGCCGCTTAACACGCAAGACATGATCACACTCTGAGCTTTGGTCTTTACTACATAGATAATGAACACGCTCATGCTGGACGCCAACAAACTGACGTCTATCAGAGAAAAATCTGCATCATTATAATAATATAATAATAATTATAGCACTTTATTCTTGAATGTTTTGTTAAGTGTAGTAATTAAATATTTTGAGCTGTCATTCAAACACTGGAACTTATGTACTAACAAAGCAGGATTTTCCCAACAATTCTGTCCATGAACAGGATAGTGAAGATGTTTCCTGGCAAATTTGAAGCAGCTGTTATAAAACCCTCCATGTACACTATAAAAAACACATAAACACATGCAAACGACACGAAGCCTTGATAAAAAAAATACTTGAATATCATGACAACAAAATTCACTTCCTGATAGTAATAACTAACAAATGTCAAATTTTTTGTGCTTTTGCTGATGAGGAAAATATTGAGTGGTCTCATTCAGTCTGCTTTTAGTAACATTAACATGCAGTTTTAACTAGATCGCAGCTTTCATTTTCTGAGTTTTGGACTCGAGACACATTGGCGCTTGAATACCCATCCTCGGTTCTCTTAAAAAGCTCCGGATACCACATCCATAACCCATTATACCTGCAGGAGAGGATTACAACATTGAACATACATACTCATAATCTGAGTAACTTAATCATTTTTAAATTAAGTTAACTAATTATAACAGATCTTAAAGGTACAAGTGGCAAAAACAACCTGTCGTGTTCAACCAATCAGAACATAGTTTATTTACATATTGATGTTATGATGTAGCAGCAAAGAAAAACAGCTTGTTTTATTCTAAGATTCGACTTAACTATGACTGACTTTGGTCTTAAAACCTTGACTAACCTTAACCTTGAATATTTTGCCTTTTATAATTTGTTAAGTACCCAAATGAAATGCAGAAAAATATAATCAGCAGAACAACTCTTCTGAAAACCAACGTTCCAACAAACAGCTGTTTCATGGGGTCCAGAGCCTGTAGAAGAACCAGCAGGGCCATAAATAGCTGGGTAAGACTTCATGTTAGCATTAATAGCTTCTAAGAAAGCAGAAAAGAAGTGCGCTGAACCGGTTTGAGATGGTGGCTGAACTGCTGACATCTTGAGCCACTAGTGGGTCTGTTTTTTTACTTCATCATCTGATCTGATCACAAGACCTAGTACCTGTTTTATCAACTGACACACCAAAATAATGTAGTTTCCTTCATGAAAAGTGGTAAGGTTTGGCCTTTTAATTAAAAGCAAACATCACTAAGGTGGTACGGATAGGAAATGGTTTTGTGGCACATCTGTTGTTTAGTTTGAACATCGTCTGGAACACAGACAAAGCCTCTGCTTCACATCCGGCCTGTGGAAGAGAAACACATTGTGTAATAACGTGCAACCAAACATGCAGCCTGTAATGGACCTTAATACAGTACATAAATTCTAGAACTGTAACTTGTTCAGACACATGAAGTTGTAGAATTTACAGCCTATTAATTGAACTTTTATATCAGTCTCAAAAAAAAGTAAAGTATCAGTCAGTACACACCTCCATTAGAAACTTGGGGCTCTCTGGCATGAACAGTCTGAAAATCAGTGCTGATGACAGACTAAGGACGGAGGACTACAAAAAGATGCCAACTCTGAAAATTCAACCAGCCCCAATGAGCATTCAAAGATGTTCTGGGAATCACCAACCATGCCACACCTGGAAAAAACACAGAATGTGTATTCAAATCAATATTCATGCATCAATGTTTAGCACTTATGACAATAAATAACTACAGCCTACTTATTACCTTTTTAGACTCTTTTTCTAAATAGCAGCACATTACATATTTGTATCTTTTTTATATTCTGCTTTATGCATTGTTATTTTATTTATTTATACATCTTTTATATTTTCATTTATTAATGGATACATATTTGGTTATTTACTTTTGTCTTATGCAGTTTTTATGTTTATTTTGAATTTTATTTTATATTTGTATTCATATATATTCTTATCTTTTTTTATTATTTATACTTGAGTATAGATCAAGTATGTGGCTAGAGTGCTGATCATTGCCCCCCTCCTCAAACGTGGCTGAAACTTCGAAAAATAGGAGAAGATGGCAGGAATGGAGCCGCAGACCCTGAGAGTGAGACACAAGACACAAATGCATTCATGTGTTTCTACGTTTCAAGATTCTGTCTGTTTATTTTCTATCCAAACCTTCAGAATGTGTCTGTGGAGGTAAAAACTCTTTTGGCATGTCATTACCCTGAAGAACAGCAGGAGCAAAAAGAGCCAGAACCTCGTGGCTAAACTGGCCACTGCCCCAAATACGCCATTCACTGCCAGAGAAATTACCGGAACGTTCCACCTCCACCTTACTCTGCGATCAGCCAGATACCCCTAACATAACCAACCACCATCATCCCTGTCAAAATAAGCAGCCGGTTGACACATTACGTCTTACTTAGCAGCATGATACTCAAATCACATGGTTATGTCAGCAGTTTGAATAACTGGTTCAGTTTTGTATTTCTTACGGAAAAAAAAACTGAAAACTATGAGCATGAGTTTGCTGTTTTCAGACATGTGATAAGGCAACCAAAGTTCAACCAAATAGGGAACAAACTGCATTTTTGACCCGATTTACTTTTTGAATTACAAATACCTAATTTTTTAAAAAATAACATGATTAGAAAATCAAATAAAAAAGAAAGCAGCACAGTTAATAACCAAGGAATATCGGCCAAGGTGAGATGGAGGTCACAGCGTGCCGTGGGCAAGAGGAACACACAGGATCTCCACCACATCGCTAGCGTTTGCCCACCCACAGACCACCAACAGCAACCAGTGGAAGAACCCGAACCCCACAGAAACATGAGGATCGCTGACCACTGCATCTGGACATAAGAAACTACATTTAGGACAAATTATTCTCCATATGAAATACACAAAGGTAAAATAAAGATGATTTTTAACCTGCTTTCTCAACAGCCTCTTCATATGAAGGTTTCTTTCTGCTGGACGCCTGGTCATCTAATGGAAACATTATATATACACAGTACAGAACAAAAGTCTGGACACACCTTCTCATTCAAAGAGTTTTCTTTATTTTCATGACTATGAAAATTTGTAGAGTCACACTGAAGGCATCAAAACTATTAATTAACACGTGGAATTATATACATAACAAAAAAGTGTGATACAATTAAATATGTCATATTGTAGGTTCTTCAAAGCAGCCAGCTTTTGCTTTGATTACTGCTTTGCACACTCTTGGCATTTTCTTGATGAGCTTCAAGAGGTAGTCACCTGAAATGGTTTTCACTTCACAGGTGTGCCCTGTCAGGTTTAATAAGTGTGATCTTTTTGCCTTATAAATGGGGTTGGGACCATCAGTTGTGTTGCGCAGAAGTCACATGGATACACAGCTGATAATCCTACTGAATAGATTGTTAGAATTTGTATTATGGCAAGAAAAAAGCAGCTAAGTACAAGAAAATGATTAGCCATCATTACTTTAAGAAATGAAGGTCAGTCAGTCTGAAAACTTTGAAAGTGTCCCCAAGTGCAGTCACAAAAACCATCAAGCACTACAAAGAAACTGGCTCACATGCGGACCACCCCAGGAAAGGAAGACCAAGAGTCACCTCTGCTGCGGAGGATAAGTTCATCCGAGTCACCAGCCTCAGAAATCGCAAGTTAACAGCTCTGGTTAACAGCAGCTCAGATTAGAGACCAGGTCAATGGAACACGGAGTTCTAGCAGCAGACACCTCTCTAGAACAACTGTTAAGAGGAGACTGTGTTAATCAGGCCTTCATGGTAGAATATCTGCTAGGAAACCCCCGCTAAAGAAAGGCAAGAAGCAGAAAAGACTTGTTTGGGCTTAAGAACACAAGGAATGGACATTAGACCAGTGGAAACCTGTGCTTTGGTCTGATGAGTCCAAATTTGAGATCTTTGGATCCAACCACCGTGTCTTTGTGCGACACAGAAAAGGTGAACGGATGGACTCTACATGCCTGGTTCCCACTGTGAAGCATGGAGGAGGTGGTGTGATGGTGTGGGAGTGCTTTGCTGGTGACACTGTTGGGGATTTATTCAAAATTGAAGGCATACTGAACCAGCAGCTTGCAGCGGCATGCTATTCCATCCGGTTTGCATTTCAGGTGACTACCTCTTGAAGCTCATCAAGAGAATGCCAAGAGTGTGCAAAGCAGTAATCAAAGCAAAAGGTGGCTACTTTGGAGAACCTAGAATATGACATTTTCAGTTGTTTCACACTTTTTTGTTATGTATATAATTCCACATGTGTTAATTCATAGTTTTGATGCCTTCAGTGTGAATCTACAATATTCATAGTCATGAAAATAAAGAAAACTCTTTGAATGAGAAGGTGTGTCCAAACTTTTGGTCTGAAGTGTATATGTATATATTTGTGTATATATAATATGCACTGGGGTTACGGGGGTCCTGACCCCCTCAAAAATCAGATCCAGCTAATATAACCCCCCCCCCCAATATCATCACATCATTAAGATTAAAATAAATATGAAATATTCTGAATACCTACTTTTGTTCGTTTTCTTTATTAATTTCATTTGCCAGCAAGAAAGATAGTATCATATTTTAAATAATCTGTAATGTACCCCGCACCTACTACTTGGTATTACCCAACCAGCTTTCTCTACCAAGTTTGTTCACTATTTTGCGCAGTCGCTGGGATGAATGGTTTGAGAAAGCTGACGGAAAGATGAAAAGGACACTGAAAGGCAGCCAGACGACGATTTTTCATTGTTCGTCGACAACAGGCAAAAAAATAAATAATAATAATCCTGACCAAACGGAGGAACCCCTATTGCTAATTTAGCTGTTAAGTTAGCTCTGCGTTTCTCAAAGTGTAGGGAATACAGACATGACAAGTGGGGCGCGACAAACCGGTTTTGTGCCCATCTTTTTAATTCCTTTATTTATTGACCATACACTCAGAACAAAACAAAGACACTTTTAAGTATCACGCCTTACTTAACCTTTTCACACGTAAGTTTAAAAGTTTTTCAAGGCGACCGTTATTGATCATAGTTTCACTTTTTGGTTCCCATGGAGACGCGTTATTCATTGCTTGTCACACAGCAGCCGCAATAGCGCTGAATGACTGATGATCTGCTTTTATTTCCTTTTTTATTCAAAATTTCACACAAATTTGTTAGCTATGGCAGGATATATCTGATGTTCCAATTGTGAAATATGTGCAAGTGGGTGTGTTTTGTTGTTCAAACACTTTTATAACGATCGCGTTAGTTGAGCTGTATGCGCAATGTATTTTAGGTATCCATCTTATTAAAATACCTAAAAAAAATATATGTACATTATTAGGAATTTACCACATCCGGCTCAATTTGAGATTATTATTATTATTATTATTTATTTATTTATTTATTGTTCTTTTTTGCATGGAGTTTGTAAAGTTACAAAATGAATCAAAGCACAACGTCTTGGTTACGTATGTAACCCTCGTTCCCTGAAGGAGGGAACGGAGACGTTACGAATGGGATCTCGCCCGAGAGCCCAATCACCTTCGAGTGGTACAAAACGAGCCAATGGTACACAAAGTACCTTGGTCTGCGGAATTTGCTTCGCGAGCTCCGCCCCGCAGAGCGGGTATATAAGGAGCAACGCGAGCAACTCGCATTCAAGTCTTCGCTGAGGAGCCGAGCCAGTGACCCGGCCGTTCAGCGGAACAGCGATGTGGCAAGGGGACGTAACGTCTCCGTTCCCTCCTTCAGGGAACGAGGGTTACATACGTAACCAAGACGTTCCCTTTCAGTCGGTCACATTCGACGTTACGAATGGGGTCCCTTACAAAACGCCACATAGCTGTCTTCCAGCGACCCGTGTGAGTGATAGCACCCTGTCGTGAGGCCAGCACGAGTGAGGGCCTATACAGCTCGCACAGAATATGCTGGGTAGCATATTCCAGCTGGACATATGCTAGCAGGCTGCCTGCCCGTGGGAGGACTTACAGAAGCAGGTATCTACCAAGGTGGTGATACATAAGAACTCTGAGGTACCAGCCCGCAGGGTGGAATTTTCAACGACAGAGCTGGCAAGGGCTTGCCAAGGGAAAGACACATGCTGCGGAGAGACTTACTGTGGACATACACACGTGGGATTACCCAGAAGGGGAATCACGACACATGGAGGCACCTAGTTCCACACATGGCTGACCAAAGGGCATGTACGCAAGTGTTGGACATCAACAGAGCTGGAGGAACCCAGGGTTCTGACTGAGGAACTCACCTGAGGGGAATAACGCACGCATCCAGTCCGCGGAGTGGAATGGCGAAGCAAGCGGATTGACACCGAGCAGGGCCTTACTGGCCCGAAGGGGCGAGTATCCGGGAGGACACGGGCTCTACACGGAGATTATAAAATCTTGCGAATGTGTTAGGTGTCGCCCAGCCCGCAGTTTTACAGATGTCTGCTAGCGAGGCGCCATGCGCCAGCGCCCAGGAGGAAGCTACGCTCCTAGTTGAGTGAGCTCTCACCCCTAGGGGGCATGGCAGGTCTCGAGCCTGATAAGCCAGGACAATAGCATCCACTATCCAGTGGGATAACCTCTGCTTGGAGACAGCCTTTCCCTTCTGCTGGCCTCCGTAACAGACAAAGAGCTGGTCTGAGGTCCTAAGGCACCGAGTTCTGTCCACGTAGGTGCGGAGCGCACGTACTGGACAGAGCAGCGCCAGGGCTGGGTCTGCCTCCTCCAGGGGCAGCGCTTGCAAGTTCACCACCTGATCCCTAAAAGGAGTGGTGGGAACTTTGGGCACGTACCCAGGCCGGGGTCTCAAGATAACGTGAGAGTTAGCCGGCCCGAATTCCAGGCACGCTTCGTCAACTGAAAATGTCTGCAGGTCCCCGACCCTCTTCACCGAAGCCAAAGCCGTCAGGAGCGCAGTTTTCAAAGATAAAAACTTTAGCTCTACTGAGAGCAAGGGTTCGAAGGGAGCTCTCTGCAGTGCTGATAGAACCACTGCGAGGTCCCAAGAGGGGACTTGCTGAGGGCGAGGCGGATTGAGCCTCCTTGCTCCTCTCAGGAACCTGATGATCAGATCGTGCCTTCCAAGAGACTTACCTTCAACAGGGTCATGGTGAGCCGAAATGGCAGCCACATAGACCTTGAGGGTGGAAGGAGACAGCCTTCGTTCCAACCCCTCCTGAAGAAAGGAAAGCACTGACCCAATCGGGCACTTCCAGGGGTCCTCACGCCGTGAAGAACACCAAGTGACGAAGAGGTTCCACTTCAAAGCATAGGCATGTCTGGTGGACACGGCTCTAGCTGAAGTGATGGTAGCTGCCACCTGTGGTGGCAAGGTACCTAAACCTTCCGTGACCCGTCCAGAACCCACACATGTAGGTTCCATAGATCGGGACGTGGGTGCCAGAGGGTGCCCCGTCTCTGAGAAAGAAGGTCCCTCCTCAGAGGAATTGGCCAGGGAGGGGCTGTCGCGAGGAGTACAAGTTCGGGGAACCAGGTCCGGCCGGGCCAAAAAGGCGCAACCATGAGGACCTGCTCCTCGTCCTCCCTGATCTTGCACAACGTCTGTGCAAGAAGGCTCACTGGGGGAAACGCATACTTGCGCAGGCCCAGCGGCCAGCTGTGTGCCAGGGCGTCCGTGCCGAGGGTGCCCTCGGTCAGGGAGTAAAACAACTGGCAGTGGGAATTTTCTGGAGAGGCAAACAGGTCTACCTGGGCGTCTCCGAAGTGTTCCCAAATCAGCTGAACCGACTGGGGGTGGAGTCTCCATTCCCCGGGGCGAGACTGCTGTCGTGAGAGCTTGTCGGCTGCACGATTGAGCCTGCCTGGAATGTGAATGGCACGAAGCGACCTCAGATGCTTGTGACTCCACAGGAGGTGATGGCGAGCGAGTTGCGACATGCGGCGGGAGCGTAGACCACCCTGATGGTTGATGTACGCTACGGTCGCAGTGTTGTCCGTACGGACCAGAACGTGCTTGCCCTTCAGCAGGGCCCTGAAGCAGTGCAGAGCAAGACGTACTGCTAGCAACTCGAGGCAATTGACATGCCACTGAAGTCGGGGTCCTGGCCAGGAGCCTGACGCAGCATGCCCATTGCACATGGCACCCCAGCCCGTGGCAGAGGCATCTGTTGACACAACAACATGTCTGGACACCGGTTCTAGGGGCACGCCGGCCCGTAGAAACGAGGGGTCCAACCACGGGGTGAAGTATCGACGGCAGGCCAGAGTGATGGTCACTCGGAGCGTGCCCCGTTGCCATGCCCATCTCGGGACTCGGTCGTGAAGCCAGTGCTGAAGCGGTCTCATATGGAGTAGCCCGAGCGGTATGACTGCCGCCGCGGACGCCATATGCCCCAGGAGCCTCTGAAACAGTTTCAGTGGAACCGCTCTCTTGCCCTCGAATTGTCTCAGGCAACTCAGCAGTGACTGCGCGCGCTCGTTTGTAAGCTGCGCGAACATGGCGACTTAGTCTATTTCCATACCGAGAAAAGAGATCCTCTGCACAGGGGAGAGTTTGCTCTTTTCCCAGTTGACCTGAAGACCCAGTCGGGCGAGGTGTCTGAGCACCAGATCCCTGTGCTCGCACAACCGCTCTCGAGAGTGAGCTAGGATCAGCCAGTCGTCGAGGTAGTTGAGGATACGGACACCCTGTTCCCTGAGAGGAGCCAGGGCCCCCTCCGCAACCTTCGTAAAGACGCGGGGAGAGAGGGCCAACCCGAATGGGAGAACCTTGTACTGATATGCCTGCCCCTCGAAAGCAAACCGAAGAAACGGTCTGTGTCGAGGAAGAATGGAGACATGAAAGTACGCGTCCTTCAGGTCGATCGCTGCAAACCAATCCATCGGACGAATGCATTCGAAAATGCGCTTGGGCGTTAGCATCTTGAACGGGAGTCTGTGCAGAGCTCGGTTCAAGGCACGCAGGTCCAGGATTGGCCGTAACCCACCTGTCTTCTTGGGTACTATGAAGTAAGGGCTGTAAAAGCCGGACTTCATGTCGGCTGGAGGGACCGGCTCTATCGCGCCCTTTGCCAGCAGGGTCGCGACCTCCGCGCGCATGACAGGGGCATCTTTGCCCACCATCGTCGCGTGGACACCCCGAAACCTGGGGGGACGCCGGGCGAACTGAATCGCGTAGCCGAGCCTGAGCGTCCGGATGAGCCAGCGGGAAGGCCTGGGGAGCTCTAGCCAGGCTCCCAGGAACCGAACCAGCGGGGTCAAGGGGACTACAGGCGTACCCACAGTGGGGCAGCGTGGTGGAGCAGACAGCCCCGGCATGGGAGGCATAGCGTCCCTTAGCGGGGGCGGAGTGCGGGCACTCGTCTGACTCCAAGTGGCAAAGAGGGCATCAGGGCCAGTGGCAGAACAAAGGATTCTCCCCCAGCCCTCCTCCGGGGGAAGGAGTGGTCCTGCTACCATCTCCTGATGAGCTGACGTCTCCAACTCCAGGTCGCCCGTCTCAGGAACGCCGCTTGGCCTGGCGTTTGGCAGGTTTAGGGGCAGAGACGGGTTGCGCCGCCCTTCTGCGGCCATCTCCTCGCTGCGGCCGGGGTGAAGGCTGCTGCTGTGGCCGAGCGGGAGTGGAGGAGGCCGCAGGGGGGCGCCCTCGGCGACGAGCAGGCTGAGGTTGCGCCGGCGGCGGGGTGGAAGCAGCAGAGGGCCGCCGGGGCAGGATGTGTCTGAAGGCCTCAGACTGCTTCTGGGCGGCAGAGAACTGCTGGGCAAAGCTCTCTACCGCGTCACCGAAGAGGCCATCCTGGGAGACCGGGGAGTTGAGGAGCTGAGCCCAATCAGACTCCCTCATGTCTGCCAGGTTCAGCCATAGGTGGCGCTCCTGGACCACCAAAGTGGACATCACCTGACCCAAGGAGCGCGCAGTGACCTTCGTCGCCCGGAGAGCGAGGTCGGTTGCAGTGCGCGCCTCCTGCAAAACCCCTGGGTCAGCACTGCCCTCGTGCAGCTGCCGGAGCAGCTTGGCCTGATAGACCTGCAGAGAGACCATGGCATGCAGGGCAGAAGCGGCCTGGCCCGCAGCTCTGTAAGCCTTGGCCACAAGCGTGGATGAGAACTTACAGGCTTTGGAGGGCAGCTTGGGACCACCACGCCAAGCGGAGGCGCTCTGTGGACACAGTTGCATCGCAACAGAGCGCTCCACCGGGGGAATCCCAGCATACCCCTTGGCCGCCCCGCCATCGAGGGCAGTGAAGGCGGAGGAAGAACCAGAACGGTTTCGGGCAGTTAAAGGTGCCCTCCATGAACTAGTTACTTCCTGGTGCACTTCCGGGAAGAAAGGAACCAGAGGGGGGTGCTGGCGATCCGCATGAGCAGCCCCCAGGAACCAATCATCCAGCCTCGAGCGCTCAGGACAGGGTGGAGGATTCCACTCAAGCCCGATGCTCTCCGCTGCCCGGGAAAGCACGGCCGTCAGCTCGGGATCAGACTCGGACAACGCTGGCACTCCCGAGGGAGGCAACACAGCCGAACCCTCATCTCCCGAGGACTCAAGCCCGCCTTGTGATGCGGCGATCGACATACGGTCCTCTTCGCGAGCCCCGAATGAGATGTCAGGAGCCTGAGAGGGTCCAGCAAACTCATCCGGGAACTCAACCGGCTGCGGCATATGTGAGGGGGGTGTGGCCCGAGGAGGTTCGCTCGTCGGGGAAGCCCACACGGTAACCCTCAGATCACCCTGGCCACCAGCCGAAGTAGCTCTCTTACGAGAAGAAGAGCTAGAACGGGGTGTGGCAGAGGGGACTCTATAACTTTTAAGGTAATCGAGTCTCGATCTCAACGCCGAGATGGTCATGTCCCCGCAATGAGAACATGAGCCATCCACGAACGCAGTCTCAGCGTGCTGGAAGCCCAGACACGTGACACAGCGATCGTGACCGTCACGAGGAGCGATATATCGACCGCACCCAGAAACACACGGGCGAAATGACATCTTTAAAAAGACGCAAATCGCCCCCGTATCTCTTTTGTGAGAGAAATTTGTCTCTTTTAGAGGTGTTGAAGCGCTCAGGGGAACGCGGGAGCTGTCGCAGGAAACCCAGACGAACCGCTGAATCGCGCCGTCACGCCAACACCAGCTCTTGCTTGTAAACACTCCGGTGATTGCAGCAAGCGATGTGCTCGGCTCCGAAGCGAAAGCTTGAATGCGAGTTGCTCGCGTTGCTCCTTATATACCCGCTCTGCGGGGCGGAGCTCGCGATGCAAATTCCGCAGATCAAGGTACTTTGTGTACCATTGGCTCGTTTTGTACCACTCGAAGGTGATTGGGCTCTCGGGCGAGATCCCATTCGTAACGTCGAACGTGACCGACTGAAAGGGAACTAATGTTATCGTCCACACTTGTATTTTCTCAGTTTCTGAATTTGAGGTTATCAGAGGCTAAATGCAAACACAACTTTTTTAATCTACTTTTGAGACTTATTTCATGCAAAGTGATAAATAATTGCACGTTCATTTTCTATATTTCTATCAAGAAAAGTATTCAATAAATTAATTAATTAATAATAAATATGGCATGAGTTTAAACCCCCCAATGGTAGACCCAAAGTTACACCCTTGTGTATACATACATATATATATATATATATATATATGTATATATATATATATATATATATATATATATATATATATATATATCACTAAAATATACTCTGCGGTCTGGGGTGATGGGATGGGGGCTTCTGTGATATTAGACTGCGTAGCCTATAATACAAGATATGAATTTCAAACCTGAACGAAACATCTTTTTATTCAAACAACGGTCTGTCATTAGTCTTTAGTCTGCCACAAAAAACAACAATAAAATCATGAACTCAAGTGTCAGTGTGAAAAGAAATAAAAAAAACCTACAGTAAGTGGCCAGCCTATCTGGGGCTTACCGCCGTGCGTAGCCGCGGTGGTAACTGTAATTCAGTCGCATGTTAAAATCATTCGTGAAACTACCGCCAGGTGGCGCAAAGGGACGGATTGCGAAATGAATGTAATTGTAAAATGAGATAAAAGAAGGAAGTAAAACAACAATAACATTATGATATAACATTGTAACATTTAAAAAAAAATGCCAGCGAATAAACATGTACAAACTGTGAATAGTTGCAGTATCAGTATTGAAAGAGAAGTGCTGGATTTTTTCGTTTTTTTTTTTTTTGCTCCGCAACTCACTTGAAGAAGTTCAGATAAATGGAAACACCATACACTATGTAGCCTAACAATCCTTAATTGAAGAAATGTGGCAAAATATCTCAAGAGAGAACCTCATATTATTAAATTCAAAAGTGCTTTGCCTGCATCTTAAAGCCTCTGTCAAGCTTTCTGCGTCCGCGAGTCCGCTATGGACCGCTAGGTAGGCGTGACGTAAAGTCGTCATTGGAGAGTGTGTGCCGAGGCTCTGAGCAGACAACCGCGCGGACAGGTGCGCGTGGTCAGTAGGCTTCAAAAGCAAAATTGCACATGCAGGCAGAGTGAAGAAGCTCATTGCTACTCGAACCTGTGCAATCCGTCAATAAAAGAATATAAAGACAGTCAGATGTGCAATAATTCTGGGAAATTGCGGATCATCAGCCTGCGCATTCAGAAGTATAAATTGAAGAAGTCTGCGTCCGCGATGGCCGTGTACGCGTCCGGATTGCTCATGCGGAAAGGATAACACAGGCATTACAATCGCAACTTCTTTGTGTTACTCCTTTAAAGCTGAATCTCACAAAATTGGTCAGCTCCCGACAGCATCAGGTGTTTTATTTATGGGGAGTAGAATTGTTTATTTCAATGAATGTAATAGATTATATATCATAATAGTTAGGCTGTAATATTATAAATCAGGTTGGTTTGTATTGCTGACGTAATATGTAAATTATATGCGTAGACTTGCACTTAGACCATAGTGCGGCCCGCTGGGGAAAAAGGTTGAGAACCACTGATATAAAGTTTGCTGTCCCATTTTATACAGGAATTGTTCATTTAAAAAAATCTGATTATATTGTTAGTTCTTATTATATTGTTAAAACAAGTTCATTTAGAACTTTTTTTTTTACTTATAAACTCCTTGAGAATTTAAAGTTAGTTTAATAGTATTTAAATTCAAGTAAAAAAAAAAGGTTTTAATTGCTTAAATTATTTTTATTAATTAATAATATGTTATCATGTTTATTCTTTTAAAAAATATGTGTTTATTCTTTAGGAAAACAAGGGAAAAAATAAGGGACAATCCAAATATTTGTTTTGCTTTACCTATTTATGTAAGCTACAATTATTCAAATAATAATAATAATAATAATAAAATAATGTCATTAAAAAATACCATTGGCCTGAGTAATTTTGACCATTATAGAATTGCGACTTTAAAGATTAGTCATTTAGGTGGTAAAAATACTGTGAAATTAATAATGGCATGGATTTTAGAGCATAACAACTGAAGGTTTATGAAACATTAGCCAATAAAGCATTTTTTAAACAACGGAACTTAAAGTTGTGAACTAAAATATTATTTCAACCATACAGCATGTGAATAAATAAAATGCATAATTTTCATAACATTTAATTATTCATAAAATGCATAACGTTTCTGGTGTTTGGATTTGTACTTCAATATAATGAGCTCCAAATTTAAGAATAGTCCTAGACTTCTCTCTCTCAGCATTAGCTCAATGATATACGTCTTCCTTCCGTTAGACTTTTCCTGCCTTGCTAAATGTTGGGCTCATGATCAATAAGTTGTATTATCTGATTCAGTATCAAACCGCAGACAGTGAAGCCTCGGAGACCCGTAAGGCGGGAACAGAGGACTCCGCTTGGTCTTAAAGCCTCCCGCAAACATCCACGATCACAAACAACAATGATTTTCGTAAAATAATGATTAATTATTAATTGATGATTTGTTATTATCATTATGGTCTTGTGAAAATAATAATATGGGCTGCAAGAAAATTATGAATACAAATAGTAGCCTAGTGCTGCTGAGTGCAGGCATGTTTCAGCCCAGTAACACACCGTTCCTCAGAGCCAAAACACAGACCGAATTCTGTTCAGCTGGAGGGGGTTGGGTTTTGGATAGTTATTCATGGCTTGTGGGGGTCGAGATAAAGGTGTGAATTGCTCTTTCATATGGACATTAAAAATGCCAGCAGCTAAAACAGGTTAAGAATTCTAGCCAATTGACACCCTAGAGGGCACTCAAAGAAATACTATGATGCCAAGGTAGAACATTAATTCCTTTGATGGACTTTGTCCATTTAAGCACGTTTGCGTCTTTGTACACAATTACAAAGTGGATCCACATCTGTAATATTTCCCCCTAAAAACATTTTTAAAAAATGCCAGAAGTTGCAACAGATTTAGAATTCAAACCACTTGAGACCTTAGAGGGAACTCAAAGAAACACTATGATGCCAAGGTAGAACTTTAAATGCCTTTGATGGACTGTCCATTTAAGCACGTTTGCATCTTTGCACTCAATCACAAAGTGGATCCACATCCGTAATATTTCACCCTAAGAAAATAAAAATGCCAGCAGCTAAAACAGGTTAAGAATTCTAGCCAATTGACACCCTAGAGGGCACTCAAAGAAACACTATGATGCCAAGGTAGAACATTAAATGCCTTTGATGGACTTTGTCCATTTAAGCACGTTTGCGTCTTTGTACACAATTACAAAGTGGATCCACATCTGTAATATTTCCCCCTAAAAACAAGCCACAAATCGCTAGTAGATACAACAGACCTAGATATCAAGCCACTTCTATGTTAACTTGATCTAGATTTTTCTATTAATACAATTTCTTGGAGAGGAAAAGTACTCAAAATTTTGACTCATATCGATTCACGCATCACAATAAACACCAATGTAATATTTCCCCCTAAAAACATTTTTTAAAAATGCCAGAAGTTGCAACAGATTTAGACCTTAGAGGGATCTCAAAGAAAACTACTCAAAATGTTTACGCATATCACTTCACGCATCACAAAAAACCCTGCAAGATTGTGTCTTTACTATCTGTTACAAAGTGGATCCACAAATGTAATATTTCCCCCTAAAAACATTTTTTTTTAAATGCCAGAAGTTGCAACAGATTTAGAATTTAAACCACTTGAGACCTTAGAGGGAACTCAAAGAAACACTATGATGCCAAGGTAGAACTTTAAATGCCTTTGATGGACTGTCCATTTAAGCACGTTTGCATCTTTGCACTCAATCACAAAGTGGATCCACATCCGTAATATTTCACCCTAAAAAAATAAAAATGCCAGCAGCTAAAACAGATTTAAAATTCAAGACAATTGAGACCCTAGAGGGCACTCAACGAAACACTATGATGCCAAGGTAGACCTTTAAATGCCTTTGATGGACTTTATCCATTTAAGCACGTTTGTGTCTTCATACACAATTACAAAGTGGATCCACATCTGTAATATTTCTGCCTAAAAACAACCCACAAATCTCTAGTAGATACAACAGACCTAGAAATCAAGCCACTTCTATGTTAACTTGATCTAGATTTTTCTATTAATACAATTTCTTGGAGAGGAAAACTACTCAAAATTTTTACTCAAATCACTTCACGCATCACAATAAACACTGCAAGATTGTGTCTTTAGTGTCTGTTACAAAGTGGATACACCAATGTAATATTTCCCTCTAAAAACATTTTAAAAAAATGCCAGAAGTTGCAACAGATTTAGAATTCAAACCACTTGAGACCTTAGAAGGAACTCAAAGAAACACTATGATGCCAAGGTAGAACTTTAAATGCCTTTGATGGACTGTCCATTTAAGCACATTTGCATCTTTGCACTCAATTACAAAGTGGATCCACATCTGTAATATTTTCCCCTAAGAAAATAAAAATGCCAGCAGCTAAAACAGGTTAAGAATTCTAGCCAATGGACACCCTAGAGGGCACTCAAAGAAATACTATGATGCCAAGGTAGAACATTAATTCCTTTGATGGACTTTGTCCATTTAAGCACGTTTGCGTCTTTGTACACAATTACAAAGTGGATCCACATCTGTAATATTCCCCCTAAAAACAACCCACAAATCGCTAGTAGATACAACAGACCTAGATATCAAGCCACTTCTATGTTAACTTGATCTAGATTTTTCTATTAATACAATTTCTTGGAGAGGAAAAGTACTCAAAATTTTGACTCATATCGCTTCACGCATCACAATAAACACTGCTGGTTTGTGTCTTTACTGTCTGTTACAAAGTGGATCCACAAATGTAATATTTCCCCCTACAAACATTTGTAAAAAATGCCAGAAGTTGCAACAGATTTAGACCTTAGAGGGAACTCAAAGAAACACTATGATGCCAAGGTAGAACTTTAAATGCCTTTGATGGACTGTCCATTTAAGCACATTTGCATCTTTGCACTCAATTACAAAGTGGATCCACATCTGTAATATTTCCCCCTAAGAAAATAAAAATGCCAGCAGCTAAAACAGGTTAAGAATTCTAGCCAATTGACACCCTAGAGGGCACTCAAAGAAATACTATGATGCAAAGGTAGAACATTAAATGCCTTTGATGGACTTTGTCCATTTAAGCACGTTTGCGTCTTTGTACACAATTACAAAGTGGATCCACATCTGTAATATTTCCCCCTAAAAACAACCCACAAATCGCTAGTAGATACAACAGACCTAGATATCAAGCCACTTCTATGTTAACTTGATCTAGATTTTTCTATTAATACAATTTCTTGGAGAGGAAAACTACTCAAAATTTGGACTCATATCGCTTCACGCATCACAATAAACACTGCTGGTTTGTGTCTTTACTGTCTGTTACAAAGTGGATCCACCAATGTAATTTTTCCCCCTACAAACATTTTTAAAAAATGCCAGAAGTTGCAACAGATTTAGACCTTAGAGGGAACTCAAAGAAACACTATGATGCCAAAGACCCAAACTTGCAGTAGTTTTTATGGTCTGCGAAACAATAAAAAATAAGATTTTGAGTAATTTTGGTCTCCAAGAAATTGTTTTAAAAGAAAAATCTTAATCAATGTTATGTCATCTTAAGCTATGTTAATTTGATCTAGATTTTTATATGAACGTGCTTAAATGGATAGTCCATCAAAGGCATTTAAAGTTCTACCTTGGCATCATAGTGTTTCCTTGAGTTCCCTCTAAGGTCTCAACTGTCTTGAATTTTAAATCTGTTTTAGCTGCTGGCATTTTTATTTTTTTAGGATGAAATATTACGGATGTGGATCCACTCTGTAATTGAGTGCAAAGATGCAAACGTGCTTAAATGGACAGTCCATCAAATGCATTTAAAGTTCTACCTTGGCATCATAGTGTTTCTTTGAGTTCCCTCTAAGGTCTCAAGTGGTTTGAATTCTAATTCTGTTGCAACTTCTGGCATTTTTTAAAATGTTTTTAGGCGGAAATGTTACAGATGTGGATCCACTTTGTAATTGTGAACAAAGACGCAAACGTACTTAAATGGACAAAGTCCATCAAAGGCATTTAATGTTCTACCTTGGCATCATAGTGTTTCTTTGAGTGCCCTCTAGGTTCTCAATTGTCTTGAATTTTAAATCTGTTTTAGCTGCTGGCATTTTTATTTTTTTAGGGGGAAATATGACGGATGTGGAACCACTTTGTAATTGAGTGCAAAGACGCAAACGTGCTTAAATGGACAGTCAATCAAAGGCATTTAAAGTTCTACCTTGGCATCATAGTGTTTCTTTGAGTTCCCTCTAAGGTCTCAAGTGGTTTGAATTCTAAATCTGTTGCAATTTCTGGCATTTTTAAAAAATGTTTTTAGGGGGAAATATTACATTGGTGGATCCACTTTGTAACAGACAGTAAAGACACAAACCTGCAGTGTTTATTGTGATGTGTGAAGTGATATGAGTCAAAATTTTGAGTAGTTTTCTTCTCCAAGAAATTGTATTAATAGAAAAATCTAGATCAAGTTAACATAGAAGTGGCTTGATTTCTAGGTCTGTTGTATCTACTAGCGATTTGTGGGTTGTTTTTCGGCGGAAATATTACAGATTTGGATCCACTTTGTAATTGTGTATAAAGACACAAACGTGCTTAAATGGACAAAGTCCATCAAAGGCATTTAATGTTCTACCTTGGCATCATAGTGTTTCTTTGAGTGCCCTTTAGGGTGTCAATTGGCTTGAATTCTAAACCTGTTTTAGCTACTGGCGTTTTTATTTTTTTAGCAGTAAATATCGTGGATGTGGATCCACTTTGTAATTGAGTGCAAAGACGCAAACGTGCTTAAATGGACAGTCAATCAAAGGCATTTAAAGTTCTACCTTGGCATCATAGTGTTTCTTTGAGTTCCCTCTAAGGTCTCAAGTGGTTTGAATTCTAAATCTGTTGCAATTTCTGGCATTTTTTAAAAATGTTTTTAAGGGGAAATATTACATTGGTGGATCCACTTTGTAACAGACAGTAAAGACACAAACCTGCAGTGTTTATTGTGATGCGTGAAGTGATATGAGTCAAAATTTTGAGTAGTTTTCTTCTCCAAGAAATTGTATTAATAGAAAAATCTAGATCAAGTTAACATAGAAGTGGCTTGATATATAGGTCTGTTGTATCTACTAGCGATTTGTGAGTTGTTTTTCGGCGGAAATATTACAGATTTGGATCCACTTTGTAGTTGTGTATAAAGACACAAACGTGCTTAAATGGACAAAGTCCATCAAAGGCATTTAATGTTCTACCTTGGCATCATAGTGTTTCTTTGAGTGCCCTTTAGGGTGTCAATTGGCTTGAATTCTAAACCTGTTTTAGCTACTGGCGTTTTTATTTTTTTAGCAGTAAATATCGTGGATGTGGATCCACTTTGTAATTGAGTGCAAAGACGCAAACGTGCTTAAATGGACAGTCAATCAAAGGCATTTAAAGTTCTACCTTGGCATCATAGTGTTTCTTTAAGTTCCCTCTAAGGTCTCAAGTGGTTTGAATTCTTAATCTGTTGCAACTTCTGTCATTTTTTTAAAATGTTTTTAGGGGGAAATATAACATTTTTGGATCCACTTTGTAACAGAAAGTAAAGACACAATCTTGCAGTGTTTATTGTGATGCGTGAAGTGATATGAGTAAAAAAATTGAGTAGTTTTCCTCTCCAAGATATTGTATTAATATAAAAATCTAGATCAAGTTAACATAGCTTAAGATAACATAACATTGATTACATTTTTTCTTTTAAAACAATTTCTTGGAGACCAAAATTACTCAAAATCTTATTTTTTATTGTTTCACAGACCATAAAAACTACTGCAAGTTTGGGTCTTTGGCATCATAGTGTTTCTTTGATTTCCCTCCAAGGTCTCAAGTGGTTTAAATTCTTAATCTGTTGAAACTTCTGGCATTTAAAAAAAAATGTTTTTAGGGGGAAATATTACATTTGTGGATCCACTTTGTAACAGACAGTAAAGACACAATCTTGCAGTGTTTTTTGTGATGCGTGAAGTGATATGCGTAAAAATTTTGAGTAGTTTTCCTCTCCAAGATATTGTATTAATATAAAAATCTACATCAAGTTAACATAGCTTAAGATAACATAACATTGATTAAGATTTTTCTTTTAAAACAATTTCTTGGAGACCAAAATTACTCAAAATCGTATACTTTATTGTTTCGCAGACCATAAAAACTACTGCAAGTTTGGGTCTTTGGCATCATAGTGTTTCTTTGAGTTCCCTCTAAGGTCTAAATCTGTTGCAACTTCTGGCATTTTTTACAAATGTTTGTAGGGGGAAATATTGCATTTGTGGATCCACTTTGTAACAGACAGTACAGACACAATCCCGCAGTGTTTATTGTGATGCGTGAAGTGATATGAGTCAAAATTTTGAATAGTTTTCTTCTCCAAGAAATTGTATTAATAGAAAAATCTACATCAAATTAACATAGAAGTGTCTTGATTTCTAGGTCTGTTGTATCTAATAGCGATTTGTGGGTTGTTTTTAGGCGGAAATATTACAGATGTGGATCCACTTTGTAATTGTGTACGAAGACGCAAACGTGCTTAAATGGACAAAGTCCATCAAAGGCATTTAATGTTCTACCTTGGCATCATAGTGTTTCTTTGAGTGCCCTCTAGGGTGTCAATTGGCTTGAATTCTTAACCTGTTTTAGCTGCTGGCATTTTTATTTTTTTAGGGGGAAATATTACGGATGTGGATCCACTTTGTAATTGAGTGCAAAGATGCAAACGTGCTTAAATGGACAGTCCATCAAAGGCATTTAAAGTTCTACCTTGGCATCATAGTGTTTCTTTGAGTTCCCTCTAAGGTCTCAAGTGGTTTGAATTCTAAATCTGTTGCAACTACTTGCATTTTTTAAAAATGTTTTTAGGGTGAAATATTACATTGGTGGATCCACTTTGTAACAGAGAGTAAAGACACAAACCTGCAGTGTTTATTGTGATACGTGAAGTGATATGAATCAAAATTTTTAGTAGTTTTCTTCTCCAAGAAATTGTATTAACAGAAAAATCTAGGTGAAGTTAACATAGAAGTGGCTTGATTTCTAGGTCTGTTGTATCTACTAGTGATTTGTGGGTTGTTTTTAGGCGGAAATATTACGGATTTGGATCCACTTTGTGATTGTGGATTTAATGTTCTACCTTGGCATCATAGTGTTTCTTTGAGTGCCCTCTAGGTAGTCAATTGGCTTGAATTCTAAACCTGTTTTAGCTACTGCCGTTTTTATTTTTTTAGCGGTAAATATTATGGATTTGGATCCACTTTGTAATTGAGTGCAACGTGCTTAAATGGACAGTCCATCAAAGGCATTTAAAGTTCTACCTTGGCATCATAGTGTTTCTTTGAGTTCCCTCTAAGGTCTCAAGTGGTTTGAATTCTAAATCTGTTGCAACTTCTTGCATTTTTTACAAATGTTTGTAGGGGGAAATATTACATTTGTGGATCCACTTTGTAACAGACAGTACAGACACAATCCTGCAGTGTTTATTGTGATGCGTGAAGTGATATGAGTCAAAATTTTTAATAGTTTTCTTCTCCAAGAAATTGTATTAATAGAAAAATCTACATCAAATTAACATAGAAGTGTCTTGATTTATAGGTCTGTTGTATCTACTAGCGATTTGTGGGTTGTTTTTAGGCGGAAATATTTCAGATGTGGATCCACTTTGTAATTGTGTATGAAGACGCAAACGTGCTTAAATGGA
Source organism: Carassius gibelio (assembly GCF_023724105.1). Classification (NCBI taxonomy): domain Eukaryota; kingdom Metazoa; phylum Chordata; class Actinopteri; order Cypriniformes; family Cyprinidae; genus Carassius; species Carassius gibelio. The sequence continues at coordinate 26,139,032 of NC_068380.1, read as the reverse complement.
CAAAGTCCATCAAAGGCATTTAATGTTCTACCTTGGCATCATAGTGTTTCTTTTAGTGCCCTCTAGGGTCTCAATTGTCTTGAATTTTAAATCTGTTTTAGCTGCTGGCATTTTTATTTTTTTAGGGGTAAATATTACGGATGTGGATCCACTTTGTAATTGAGTGCAAAGATGCAAACGTGCTTAAATGGACAGTCCATCAAAGGCATTTAAAGTTCTACCTTGGCATCATAGTGTTTATTTGAGTTCCCTCTAAGGTCTCAAGTGGTTTGAATTCTAAATCTGTTGCAACTTCTGGCATTTTTTAAAAATGTTTTTAGGGTGAAATATTACATTGGTGGATCCACTTTGTAACAGAGAGTAAAGACACAAACCTGCAGTGTTTATTGTGATACGTGAAGTGATATGAATCAAAATTTTGAGTACTTTTCTTCTTCAAGAAATTGTATTAACAGAAAATTCTAGGTCAAGTTAACATAGAAGTGGCTTGATTTCTAGGTCTGTTGTATCTACTAGTGATTTGTGGGTTGTTTTTAGGCGGAAATATTACGGATGTGGATCCACTTTGTGATTGTGGATTTAATGTTCTACCTTGGCATCATAGTGTTTCTTTGAGTGCCCTCTAGGTAGTCAATTGGCTTGAATTCTAAACCTGTTTTAGCTACTGCTGTTTTTATTTTTTTAGCGGTAAATATTATGGATTTGGATCCACTTTGTGATTGAGTGCAACGTGCTTAAATGGACAGTCCATCAAAGGCATTTAAAGTTCTACCTTGGCATCATAGTGTTTCTTTGAGTTCCCTCTAAGGTCTCAAGTGGTTTGAATTCTAAATCTGTTGCAACTTCTGGCATTTAAAAAAAAATGTTTTTAGGGGGAAATATTACATTTGTGGATCCACTTTGTAACAGACAGTAAAGACACAATCTTGCAGTGTTTTTTGTGATGCGTGAAGTGATATGCGTAAAAATTTTGAGTAGTTTTCCTCTGCAAGATATTGTATTAATATAAAAATCTACATCAAGTTAACATAGCTTAAGATAACATAACATTGATTAAGATTTTTCTTTTAAAACAATTTCTTGGAGACCAAAATTACTCAAAATCTTATATTTTATTGTTTCGCAGACCATAAAAACTACTGCGAGTTTGGGTCTTTGGCATCATAGTGTTTCTTTGAGTTCCCTCTAAGGTCTAAATCTGTTGCAACTTCTGCCATTTTTTAAAAATGTTTTTGGGGGAAATATTACATTGGTGGATCCACTTTGTTACAGACAGTAAAGACACAAACCTGCAGTGTTTATTGTGATATGAGTCAAAATTTTGAGTAGTTTTCTTCTCCAAGAAATTGTATTAATAGAAAAATCTAGATCAAGTTAACATTGAAGTGGCTTGATTTCTAGGTCTGTTGTATCTACTAGCGATTCGTGGGTTGTTTTTAGGCGGAAATATTACAGATGTGGATCCACTTTGTAATTGTGTATGAAGACGCAAACGTGCTTAAATGGACAAACTCCATCAAAGGCATTTAATGTTCTACCTTGGCATCACAGTGTTTCTTTGAGTGCCCTCTAGGGTCTCAATTGTCTTGAATTTTAAATCTGTTTTAGCTGCTGGCATTTTTATTTTTTTAGGGTGAAATATTACGGATGTGGATCCACTTTGTGATTGAGTGCAAAGATGCAAACGTGCTTAAAAGGACAGTCCATCATAGGCATTTAAAGTTCTACCTTGGCATCATAGTGTTTCTTTGAGTGCCCTCTAGGTAGTCAATTGGCTTGAATTCTAAACCTGTTTTAGCTACTGCCGTTTTTATTTTTTTAGCGGTAAATATTATGGATTTGGATCCACTTTGTAATTGAGTGCAACGTGCTTAAATGGACAGTCCATCAAAGGCATTTAAAGTTCTACCTTGGCATCATAGTGTTTCTTTGAGTTCCCTCTAAGGTCTCAAGTGGTTTGAATTCTAAATCTGTTGCAACTTCTGGCATTTTTTACAAATGTTTGTAGGCGGAAATATTACATTTGTGGATCCACTTTGTAACAGACAGTACAGACACAATCCTGCAGTGTTTATTGTGATGCGTGAAGTGATATGAGTCAAAATTTTGAATTGTTTTCTTCTCCAAGAAATTGTATTAATAGAAAAATCTACATCAAATTAACATAGAAGTGTCTTGATTTATAGGTCTGTTGTATCTACTAGCGATTTGTGGGTTGTTTTTAGGCGGAAATATTACAGATGTGGATCCACTTTGTAATTGTGTATGAAGACGCAAACGTGCTTAAATGGACAAAGTCCATCAAAGGCATTTAATGTTCTACCTTGGCATCATAGTGTTTCTTTTAGTGCCCTATAGGGTCTCAATTGTCTTGAATTTTAAATCTGTTTTAGCTGCTGGCATTTTTATTTTTTTAGGGTGAAATATTACGGATGTGGATCCACTTTGTGATTGAGTGCAAAGATGTAAACGTGCTTAAATGGACAGTCCATCATAGGCATTTAAAGTTCTACCTTGGCATCATAGTGTTTCTTTGAGTTCCCTCTAAGGTTTTAAGTGGTTTGAATTCTAAATCTGTTGCAACTTCTGGCATTTTTTACAAATGTTTGTAGGGGGAAATATTACATTTGTGGATCCACTTTGTAACAGACAGTACAGACACAATCCCGCAGTGTTTATTGTGATGCGTGAAGTGATATGAGTAAATATTTTGAATAGTTTTCTTCTCCAAGAAATTGTATTAATAGAAAAATCTACATCAAATTAACATAGAAGTGTCTTGATTTCTAGGTCTGTTGTATCTACTAGCGATTTGTGGGTTGTTTTTAGGCGGAAATATTACGGATGTGGATCCACTTTGTGATTGTGGATTTATTGTTCTACCTTGGCATCATAGTGTTTCTTTGAGTGCCCTCTAGGTAGTCAATTGGCTTGAATTCTAAACCTGTTTTAGCTACTGCCGTTTTTATTTTTTTAGCGGTAAATATTATGGATTTGGATCCACTTTGTAATTGAGTGCAACGTGCTTAAATGGACAGTCCATCAAAGGCATTTAAAGTTCTACCTTGGCATCATAGTGTTTCTTTGAGTTCCCTCTAAGGTCTCAAGTGGTTTGAATTCTAAATCTGTTGCAACTTCTGGCATTTTTTACAAATGTTTGTAGGGGGAAATATTACATTTGTGGATCCACTTTGTAACAGACAGTACAGACACAATCCTGCAGTGTTTATTGTGATGCATGAAGTGATATGAGTCAAAATTTTTAATAGTTTTCTTCTCCAAGAAATTGTATTAATAGAAAAATCTAGATCAAATTAACATAGAAGTGTCTTGATTTATAGGTCTGTGTTATCTACTAGCGATTTGTGGGTTGTTTTTAGGCGGGAATATTACAGATGTGGATCCACTTTGTAATTGTGTATGAAGACGCAAACGTGCTTAAATGGACAAAGTCCATCAAAGGCATTTAATGTTCTACCTTGGCATCATAGTGTTTCTTTGAGTTCCCTCTAAGGTCTCAATTGTCTTGAATTTTAAATCTGTTGTAGCTGCTGGCATTTTTATTTTTTTAGGGTGAAATATTACGGATGTGGATCCACTTTGTGATTGAGTGCAAAGATGCAAACGTGCTTAAATGGACAGTCCATCAAAGGCATTTAATGTTCTACCTTGGCATCATAGTGTTTCTTTGAGTTCCCTCTAAGGTCTCAAGTGGTTTGAATTCTAAATCTGTTGCAACTTCTGGCATTTTTTACAAATGTTTGTAGGGGGAAATATTACATTTGTGGATCCACTTTGTAACAGACAGTACAGACACAATCCTGCAGTGTTTATTGTGATGCGTGAAGTGATATGAGTCAAAATTTTGAATTGTTTTCTTCTCCAAGAAATTGTATTAATAGAAAAATCTACATCAAATTAGAATAGAAGTGTCTTGATTTCTAGGTCTGTTGTATCTACTAGCGATTTGTGGGTTGTTTTTAGGCGGAAATATTACAGATGTGGATCCACTTTGTAATTGTGTATGAAGACGCAAACGTGCTTAAATGGACAAAGTCCATCAAAGGCATTTAAAGTTCTACCTTGGCATCATAGTGTTTCTTTGAGTTCCCTCTAAGGTTTTAAGTGGTTTGAATTCTAAATCTGTTGCAACTTCTGGCATTTTTTACAAATGTTTGTAGGGGGAAATATTACATTTGTGGATCCACTTTGTAACAGACAGTACAGACACAATCCCGCAGTGTTTATTGTGATGCGTGAAGTGATATGAGTAAAAATTTTGAATAGTTTTCTTCTCCAAGAAATTGTATTAATAGAAAAATCTACATCAAATTAACATAGAAGTGTCTTGATTTCTAGGTCTGTTGTATCTACTAGCGATTTGTGGGTTGTTTTTAGGCGGAAATATTACGGATGTGGATCCACTTTGTGATTGTGGATTTAATGTTCTACCTTGGCATCATAGTGTTTCTTTGAGTGCCCTCTAGGTAGTCAATTGGCTTGAATTCTAAACCTGTTTTAGCTACTGCCGTTTTTATTTTTTTAGCGGTAAATATTATGGATTTGGATCCACTTTGTAATTGAGTGCAACGTGCTTAAATGGACAGTCCATCAAAGGCATTTAAAGTTCTACCTTGGCATCATAGTGTTTCTTTGAGTTCCCTCTAAGGTCTCAAGTGGTTTGAATTCTAAATCTGTTGCAACTTCTGGCATTTTTTACAAATGTTTGTAGGGGGAAATATTACATTTGTGGATCCACTTTGTAACAGACAGTACAGACACAATCCTGCAGTGTTTATTGTGATGCGTGAAGTGATATGAGTAAAAATTTTTAATAGTTTTCTTCTCCAAGAAATTGTATTAATAGAAAAATCTAGATCAAATTAACATAGAAGTGTCTTGATTTATAGGTCTGTGTTATCTACTAGCGATTTGTGGGTTGTTTTTAGGCGGGAATATTACAGATGTGGATCCACTTTGTAATTGTGTATGAAGACGCAAACGTGCTTAAATGGACAAAGTCCATCAAAGGCATTTAATGTTCTACCTTGGCATCATAGTGTTTCTTTGAGTTCCCTCTAAGGTCTCAATTGTCTTGAATTTTAAATCTGTTGTAGCTGCTGGCATTTTTATTTTTTTAGGGTGAAATATTACGGATGTGGATCCACTTTGTAATTGAGTGCAAAGATGCAAACGTGCTTAAATGGACAGTCCATCAAAGGCATTTAAAGTTCTACCTTGGCATCATAGTGTTTCTTTGAGTTCCCTCTAAGGTCTCAAGTGGTTTGAATTCTAAATCTGTTGCAACTTCTGGCATTTTTTAAAAATGTTTTTTGGGTGAAATATTACATTGGTGGATCCACTTTGTAACAGAGAGTAAAGACACAAACCTGCAGTGTTTATTGTGATACGTGAAGTGATATGAATCAAAATTTTGAGTAGTTTTCTTCTCCAAGAAATTGTATAAACAGAAAAATCTGGGTCAAGTTAACATAGAAGTGGCTTGATTTCTAGGTCTGTTGTATCTACTAGTGATTTGTGGGTTGTTTTTAGGCGGAAATATTACGGATGTGGATCCACTTTGTGATTGTGGATTTAATGTTCTATCTTGGCATCATAGTGTTTCTTTGAGTGCCCTCTAGGTAGTAAATTGGCTTGAATTCTAAACCTGTTTTAGCTACTGCTGTTTTTATTTTTTTAGCGGTAAATATTATGGATTTGGATCCACTTTGTAATAGAGTGCAACGTGCTTAAATGGACAGTCCATCAAAGGCATTTAAAGTTCTACCTTGGCATCATAGTGTTTCTTTGAGTTCCCTCTAAGGTCTCAAGTGGTTTGATTTCTAAATCTGTTGCAACTTCTGGCATTTTTTAAAAATGTTTTTAAGGGGAAATATAACATTCGTGGATCCACTTTGTAACAGACAGTAAAGACACAATCTCGCAGTGTTTATTGTGATGCGTGAAGTGATATGAGTAAAAATTTTGAGTAGTTTTCCTCTCCAAGATATTGTATTAATATAAAAATCTAGATCAAGTTAACATAGCTTAAGATAACATAACATTGATTAAATTTTTTCTTTTAAAACAATTTCTTGGAGACCAAAATTACTCAAAATCTTATTTTTTATTGTTTTGCAGACCATAAAAACTACTGCAAGTTTGGGTCTTTGGCATCATAGTGTTTCTTTGAGTTCCCTCCAAGGTCTCAAGTGGTTTAAATTCTAAATCTGTTGCAACTTCTGGCATTTAAAAAAAAATGTTTTTAGGGGGAAATATTACATTTGTGGATCCACTTTGTAACAGACAGTAAAGACACAATCTTGCAGTGTTTTTTGTGATGCGTGAAGTGATATGCGTAAAAATTTTCAGTAGTTTTCCTCTCCAAGATATTGTATTAATATAAAAATCTAGATCAAGTTAACATAGCTTAAGATAACATAACATTGATTAAGACTTTTCTTTTAAAATAATATCTTGGAGACCAAAATTACTCAAAATCTTATATTTTATTGTTTCACAGACCATAAAAACTACTGCAAGTTTGGGTCTTTGGCATCATAGTGTTTCTTTGAGTTCCCTCTAAGGTCTAAATCTATTGCAACTTCTGGCATTTTTTAAAAATGTTTTTAGGGGGAAATAATACATTGGTGGATCCACTTTGTAACAGACAGTAAAGACACAAACCTGCAGTGTTTATTGTGATGCGTGAAGTGATATGAGTCAAAATTTTGAGTAGTTTTCTTCTCCAAGAAATTGTATTAATAGAAAAATCTAGATCAAGTTAACATAGCTTAAGATAACATAACATTGATTAAATTTTTTCTTTTAAAACAATTTCTTGGAGACCAAAATTACTCAAAATCTTATTTTTTATTGTTTCGCAGACCGTAAAAACTACTGCAAGTTTGGGTCTTTGGCATCATAGTGTTTCTTTGATTTCCCTCCAAGGTCTCAAGTGGTTTAAATTCTAAATCTGTTGCAACTTCTGGCATTTAAAAAAAAATGTTTTTAAGGGGAAATATTACATTTGTGGATCTACTTTGTAACAGACAGTAAAGACACAATCTTGCAGTGTTTTTTGTGATGCGTGAAGTGATATGCGTAAAAATTTTGAGTAGTTTTCCTCTCCAAGATATTGTATTAATATAAAAATCTACATCAAGTTAACATAGCTTAAGATAACATAACATTGATTAAGATTTTTCTTTTAAAACAATTTCTTGGAGACCAAAATTACTCAAAATCTTATATTTTATTGTTTCGCAGACCATAAAAACTACTGCAAGTTTGGGTCTTTGGCATCATAGTGTTTCTTTGAGTTCCCTCTAAGGTCTAAATCTGTTGCAACTTCTGCCATTTTTTTAAAATGTTTTTAGGGGGAAATATTACATTGGTGGATCCACTTTGTAACAGACAGTAAAGACACAAACCTGCAGTGTTTATTGTGATGCGTGAAGTGATATGAGTCAAAATTTTGAGTAGTTTTCTTCTCCAAGAAATTGTATTAATAGAAAAATCTACATCAAGTTAACATTGAAGTGGCTTGATTTCTAGGTCTGTTGTATCTACTTGCGATTCGTGGGTTGTTTTTAGGCGGAAATATTACAGATGTGGATCCACTTTGTAATTGTGTATGAAGACGCAAACGTGCTTAAATGGACAAAGTCCATCAAAGGCATTTAATGTTCTACCTTGGCATCATAGTGTTTCTTTGAGTGCCCTCTAGGGTCTCAATTGTCTTGAATTTTAAATCTGTTTTAGCTGCTGGCATTTTTATTTTTTTAGGGTGAAATATTACGGATGTGGATCCACTTTGTGATTGAGTGCAAAGATGCATACGTGCTTAAATGGACAGTCCATCATAGGCATTTAAAATTCTACCTTGGCATCATAGTGTTTCTTTGAGTTCCCTCTAAGGTCTCAAGTGGTGTGAATTCTAAATCTGTTGCAACTTCTGGCATTTTTTACAAATGTTTGTAGGGGGAAATATTACATTTTGGATCCACTTTGTAACAGACAGTACAGACACAATCCCGCAGTGTTTATTGTGATGCGTGAAGTGATATGAGTAAAAATTTTGAATAGTTTTCTTCTCCAAGAAATTGTATTAATAGAAAAATCTACATCAAATTAACATAGAAGTGCCTTGATTTCTAGGTCTGTTGTATCTACTAGCGATTTGTGGGTTGTTTTTAGGCGGAAATATTACAGATGTGGATCCACTTTGTAATTGTGTACGAAGACGCAAATGTGCTTAAATGGACAAAGTCCATCAAAGGCATTTAATGTTCTACCTTGGCATCACAGTGTTTCTTTGAGTGCCCTCTAGGGTGTCAATTGGCTTGAATTCTTAACCTGTTTTAGCTGCTGGCATTTTTATTTTTTAGGGGGAAATATTACGGATGTGGCAAACGTGCTTAAATGGACAGTCCATCAAAGGCATTTAAAGTTCTACCTTGGCATCATAGTGTTTATTTGAGTTCCCTCTAAGGTCTCAAGTGGTTTGAATTCTAAATCTGTTGCAACTTCTGGCATTTTTAAAAAATGTTTTTAGGGTGAAATATTACATTGGTGGATCCACTTTGTAACAGAGAGTAAAGACACAAACCTGCAGTGTTTATTGTGATACGTGAAGTGATATGAATCAAAATTTTGAGTACTTTTCTTCTCCAAGAAATTGTATTAACAGAAAAATCTAGGTCAAGTTAACATAGAAGTGGCTTGATTTCTAGGTCTGTTGTATCTACTAGTGATTTGTGGGTTGTTTTTAAGCGGAAATATTACGGATGTGGATCCACTTTGTGATTGTGGATTTAATGTTCTACCTTGGCATCATAGTGTTTCTTTGAGTGCCCTCTAGGTAGTCAATTGGCTTGAATTCTAAACCTGTTTTAGCTACTGCCGTTTTTATTTTTTTAGCGGTAAATATTATGGATTTGGATCCACTTTGTAATTGAGTGCAACGTGCTTAAATGGACAGTCCATCAAAGGCATTTAAAGTTCTACCTTGGCATCATAGTGTTTCTTTGAGTTCCCTCTAAGGTCTCAAGTGGTTTGAATTCTAAATCTGTTGCAACTTCTGGCATTTTTTACAAATGTTTGTAGGGGGAAATATTACATTTGTGGATCCACTTTGTAACAGACAGTACAGACACAATCCTGCAGTGTTTATTGTGATGCGTGAAGTGATATGAGTCAAAATTTTTAATAGTTTTCTTCTCCAAGAAATTGTATTAATAGAAAAATTTAGATCAAATTAACATAGAAGTGTCTTGATTTATAGGTCTGTTGTATCTACTAGCGATTTGTGGGTTGTTTTTAGGCGGGAATATTACAGATGTGGATCCACTTTGTAATTGTGTATGAAGACGCAAACGTGCTTAAATGGACAAAGTCCATCAAAGGCATTTAATGTTCTACCTTGGCATCATAGTGTTTCTTTGAGTTCCCTCTAAGGTCTCAATTGTCTTGAATTTTAAATCTGTTGTAGCTGCTGGCATTTTTATTTTTTTAGGGTGAAATATTACGGATGTGGATCCACTTTGTGATTGAGTGCAAAGATGCAAACGTGCTTAAATGGACAGTCCATCATAGGCATTTAAAGTTCTACCTTGGCATCATAGTGTTTCTTTGAGTTCCCTCTAAGGTCTCAAGTGGTTTGAATTCTAAATCTGTTGCAACTTCTGGCATTTTTTACAAATGTTTGTAGGGGGAAATATTACATTTGTGGATCCACTTTGTAACAGACAGTACAGACACAATCCTGCAGTGTTTATTGTGATGCGTGAAGTGATATGAGTCAAAATTTTGAATTGTTTTCTTCTCCAAGAAATTGTATTAATAGAAAAATCTACATCAAATTAACATAGAAGTGTCTTGATTTATAGGTCTGTTGTATCTACTAGCGATTTGTGGGTTGTTTTTAGGCGGAAATATTACAGATGTGGATCCACTTTGTAATTGTGTATGAAGACGCAAACGTGCTTAAATGGACAAAGTCCATCAAAGGCATTTAATGTTCTACCTTGGCATCATAGTGTTTCTTTTAGTGCCCTATAGGGTCTCAATTGTCTTGAATTTTAAATCTGTTTTAGCTGCTGGCATTTTTATTTTTTTAGGGTGAAATATTACGGATGTGGATCCACTTTGTGATTGAGTGCAAAGATGCAAACGTGCTTAAATGGACAGTCCATCATAGGCATTTAAAGTTCTACCTTGGCATCATAGTGTTTCTTTGAGTTCCCTCTAAGGTTTTAAGTGGTTTGAATTCTAAATCTGTTGCAACTTCTGGCATTTTTTACAAATGTTTGTAGGGGGAAATATTACATTTGTGGATCCACTTTGTAACAGACAGTACAGACACAATCCCGCAGTGTTTATTGTGATGCGTGAAGTGATATGAGTAAAAATTTTGAATAGTTTTCTTCTCCAAGAAATTGTATTAATAGAAAAATCTACATCAAATTAACATAGAAGTGTCTTGATTTCTTGGTCTGTTGTATCTACTAGCGATTTGTGGGTTGTTTTTAGGCGGAAATATTACGGATGTGGATCCACTTTGTGATTGTGGATTTAATGTTCTACCTTGGCATCATAGTGTTTCTTTGAGTGCCCTCTAGGTAGTCAATTGGCTTGAATTCTAAACCTGTTTTAGCTACTGCCGTTTTTATTTTTTTAGCGGTAAATATTATGGATTTGGATCCACTTTGTAATTGAGTGCAACGTGCTTAAATGGACAGTCCATCAAAGGCATTTAAAGTTCTACCTTGGCATCATAGTGTTTCTTTGAGTTCCCTCTAAGGTCTCAAGTGGTTTGAATTCTAAATCTGTTGCAACTTCTGGCATTTTTTACAAATGTTTGTAGGGGGAAATATTACATTTGTGGATCCACTTTGTAACAGACAGTACAGACACAATCCTGCAGTGTTTATTGTGATGCGTGAAGTGATATGAGTCAAAATTTTTAATAGTTTTCTTCTCCAAGAAATTGTATTAATAGAAAAATCTAGATCAAATTAACATAGAAGTGTCTTGATTTATAGGTCTGTGTTATCTACTAGCGATTTGTGGGTTGTTTTTAGGCGGGAATATTACAGATGTGGATCCACTTTGTAATTGTGTATGAAGACGCAAACGTGCTTAAATGGACAAAGTCCATCAAAGGCATTTAATGTTCTACCTTGGCATCATAGTGTTTCTTTGAGTTCCCTCTAAGGTCTCAATTGTCTTGAATTTTAAATCTGTTGTAGCTGCTGGCATTTTTATTTTTTTAGGGTGAAATATTACGGATGTGGATCCACTTTGTGATTGAGTGCAAAGATGCAAACGTGCTTAAATGGACAGTCCATCATAGGCATTTAAAGTTCTACCTTGGCATCATAGTGTTTCTTTGAGTTCCCTCTAAGGTCTCAAGTGGTTTGAATTCTAAATCTGTTGCAACTTCTGGCATTTTTTACAAATGTTTGTAGGGGGAAATATTACATTTGTGGATCCACTTTGTAACAGACAGTACAGACACAATCCTGCAGTGTTTATTGTGATGCGTGAAGTGATATGAGTCAAAATTTTGAATTGTTTTCTTCTCCAAGAAATTGTATTAATAGAAAAATCTACATCAAATTAGAATAGAAGTGTCTTGATTTCTAGGTCTGTTGTATCTACTAGCGATTTGTGGGTTGTTTTTAGGCGGAAATATTACAGATGTGGATCCACTTTGTAATTGTGTATGAAGACGCAAACGTGCTTAAATGGACAAAGTCCATCAAAGGCATTTAAAGTTCTACCTTGGCATCATAGTGTTTCTTTGAGTTCCCTCTAAGGTTTTAAGTGGTTTGAATTCTAAATCTGTTGCAACTTCTGGCATTTTTTACAAATGTTTGTAGGGGGAAATATTACATTTGTGGATCCACTTTGTAACAGACAGTACAGACACAATCCCGCAGTGTTTATTGTGATGCGTGAAGTGATATGAGTAAAAATTTTGAATAGTTTTCTTCTCCAAGAAATTGTATTAATAGAAAAATCTACATCAAATTAACATAGAAGTGTCTTGATTTCTAGGTCTGTTGTATCTACTAGCGATTTGTGGGTTGTTTTTAGGCGGAAATATTACGGATGTGGATCCACTTTGTGATTGTGGATTTAATGTTCTACCTTGGCATCATAGTGTTTCTTTGAGTGCCCTCTAGGTAGTCAATTGGCTTGAATTCTAAACCTGTTTTAGCTACTGCCGTTTTTATTTTTTTAGCGGTAAATATTATGGATTTGGATCCACTTTGTAATTGAGTGCAACGTGCTTAAATGGACAGTCCATCAAAGGCATTTAAAGTTCTACCTTGGCATCATAGTGTTTCTTTGAGTTCCCTCTAAGGTCTCAAGTGGTTTGAATTCTAAATCTGTTGCAACTTCTGGCATTTTTTACAAATGTTTGTAGGCGGAAATATTACATTTGTGGATCCACTTTGTAACAGACAGTACAGACACAATCCTGCAGTGTTTATTGTGATGCGTGAAGTGATATGAGTCAAAATTTTTAATAGTTTTCTTCTCCAAGAAATTGTATTAATAGAAAAATTTAGATCAAATTAACATAGAAGTGTCTTGATTTATAGGTCTGTTGTATCTACTAGCGATTTGTGGGTTGTTTTTAGGCGGGAATATTACAGATGTGGATCCACTTTGTAATTGTGTATGAAGACGCAAATGTGCTTAAATGGACAAAGTCCATCAAAGGCATTTAATGTTCTACCTTGGCATCATAGTGTTTCTTTGAGTTCCCTCTAAGGTCTCAATTGTCTTGAATTTTAAATCTGTTGTAGCTGCTGGCATTTTTATTTTTTTAGGGTGAAATAGTACGGATGTGGATCCACTTTGTGATTGAGTGCAAAGATGCAAACGTGCTTAAATGGACAGTCCATCATAGGCATTTAAAGTTCTACCTTGGCATCATAGTGTTTCTTTGAGTTCCCTCTAAGGTCTCAAGTGGTTTGAATTCTAAATCTGTTGCAACTTCTGGCATTTTTTACAAATGTTTGTAGGGGGAAATATTACATTTGTGGATCCACTTTGTAACAGACAGTACAGACACAATCCTGCAGTGTTTATTGTGATGCGTGAAGTGATATGAGTCAAAATTTTTAATAGTTTTCTTCTCCAAGAAATTGTATTAATAGAAAAATCTAGATCAAATTAACATAGAAGTGTCTTGATTTATAGGTCTGTGTTATCTACTAGCGATTTGTGGGTTGTTTTTAGGCGGGAATATTACAGATGTGGATCTACTTTGTAATTGTGTATGAAGACGCAAACGCGCTTAAATGGACAAAGTCCATCAAAGGCATTTAATGTTCTACCTTGGCATCATAGTGTTTCTTTGAGTTCCCTCTAAGGTCTCAATTGTCTTGAATTTTAAATCTGTTGTAGCTGCTGGCATTTTTATTTTTTTAGGGTGAAATATTACGGATGTGGATCCACTTTGTGATTGAGTGCAAAGATGCAAACGTGCTTAAATGGACAGTCCATCATAGTCATTTAAAGTTCTACCTTGGCATCATAGTGTTTCTTTGAGTTCCCTCTAAGGTCTCAAGTGGTTTGAATTCTAAATCTGTTGCAACTTCTGGCATTTTTTACAAATGTTTGTAGGGGGAAATATTACATTTGTGGATCCACTTTGTAACAGACAGTACAGACACAATCCTGCAGTGTTTATTGTGATGCGTGAAGTGATATGAGTCAAAATTTTGAATTGTTTTCTTCTCCAAGAAATTGTATTAATAGAAAAATCTACATCAAATTAGAATAGAAGTGTCTTGATTTCTAGGTCTGTTGTATCTACTAGCGATTTGTGGGTTGTTTTTAGGCGGAAATATTACAGATGTGGATCCACTTTGTAATTGTGTATGAAGACGCAAACGTGCTTAAATGGACAAAGTCCATCAAAGGCATTTAAAGTTCTACCTTGGCATCATAGTGTTTCTTTGAGTTCCCTCTAAGGTTTTAAGTGGTTTGAATTCTAAATCTGTTGCAACTTCTGGCATTTTTTACAAATGTTTGTAGGGGGAAATATTACATTTGTGGATCCACTTTGTAACAGACAGTACAGACACAATCCCGCAGTGTTTATTGTGATGCGTGAAGTGATATGAGTAAAAATTTTGAATAGTTTTCTTCTCCAAGAAATTGTATTAATAGAAAAATCTACATCAAATTAACATAGAAGTGTCTTGATTTCTAGGTCTGTTGTATCTACTAGCGATTTGTGGGTTGTTTTTAGGCGGAAATATTACGGATGTGGATCCACTTTGTGATTGTGGATTTAATGTTCTACCTTGGCATCATAGTGTTTCTTTGAGTGCCCTCTAGGTAGTCAATTGGCTTGAATTCTAAACCTGTTTTAGCTACTGCCGTTTTTATTTTTTTAGCGGTAAATATTATGGATTTGGATCCACTTTGTAATTGAGTGCAACGTGCTTAAATGGACAGTCCATCAAAGGCATTTAAAGTTCTACCTTGGCATCATAGTGTTTCTTTGAGTTCCCTCTAAGGTCTCAAGTGGTTTGAATTCTAAATCTGTTGCAACTTCTGGCATTTTTTACAAATGTTTGTAGGCGGAAATATTACATTTGTGGATCCACTTTGTAACAGACAGTACAGACACAATCCTGCAGTGTTTATTGTGATGCGTGAAGTGATATGAGTCAAAATTTTTAATAGTTTTCTTCTCCAAGAAATTGTATTAATAGAAAAATTTAGATCAAATTAACATAGAAGTGTCTTGATTTATAGGTCTGTTGTATCTACTAGCGATTTGTGGGTTGTTTTTAGGCGGGAATATTACAGATGTGGATCCACTTTGTAATTGTGTATGAAGACGCAAATGTGCTTAAATGGACAAAGTCCATCAAAGGCATTTAATGTTCTACCTTGGCATCATAGTGTTTCTTTGAGTTCCCTCTAAGGTCTCAATTGTCTTGAATTTTAAATCTGTTGTAGCTGCTGGCATTTTTATTTTTTTAGGGTGAAATAGTACGGATGTGGATCCACTTTGTGATTGAGTGCAAAGATGCAAACGTGCTTAAATGGACAGTCCATCATAGGCATTTAAAGTTCTACCTTGGCATCATAGTGTTTCTTTGAGTTCCCTCTAAGGTCTCAAGTGGTTTGAATTCTAAATCTGTTGCAACTTCTGGCATTTTTTACAAATGTTTGTAGGGGGAAATATTACATTTGTGGATCCACTTTGTAACAGACAGTACAGACACAATCCTGCAGTGTTTATTGTGATGCGTGAAGTGATATGAGTCAAAATTTTTAATAGTTTTCTTCTCCAAGAAATTGTATTAATAGAAAAATCTAGATCAAATTAACATAGAAGTGTCTTGATTTATAGGTCTGTGTTATCTACTAGCGATTTGTGGGTTGTTTTTAGGCGGGAATATTACAGATGTGGATCTACTTTGTAATTGTGTATGAAGACGCAAACGCGCTTAAATGGACAAAGTCCATCAAAGGCATTTAATGTTCTACCTTGGCATCATAGTGTTTCTTTGAGTTCCCTCTAAGGTCTCAATTGTCTTGAATTTTAAATCTGTTGTAGCTGCTGGCATTTTTATTTTTTTAGGGTGAAATATTACGGATGTGGATCCACTTTGTGATTGAGTGCAAAGATGCAAACGTGCTTAAATGGACAGTCCATCATAGTCATTTAAAGTTCTACCTTGGCATCATAGTGTTTCTTTGAGTTCCCTCTAAGGTCTCAAGTGGTTTGAATTCTAAATCTGTTGCAACTTCTGGCATTTTTTACAAATGTTTGTAGGGGGAAATATTACATTTGTGGATCCACTTTGTAACAGACAGTACAGACACAATCCTGCAGTGTTTATTGTGATGCGTGAAGTGATATGAGTCAAAATTTTGAATTGTTTTCTTCTCCAAGAAATTGTATTAATAGAAAAATCTACATCAAATTAGAATAGAAGTGTCTTGATTTCTAGGTCTGTTGTATCTACTAGCGATTTGTGGGTTGTTTTTAGGCGGAAATATTACAGATGTGGATCCACTTTGTAATTGTGTATCAAGACGCAAACGTGCTTAAATGGACAAAGTCCATCAAAGGCATTTAATGTTCTACCTTGGCATCATAGTGTTTCTTTGAGTGCCCTCTAGGGTGTCAATTGGCTTTAATTCTTAACCTGTTTTAGCTGCTGGCATTTTTATTTTTTTAGGGGTAAATATTACGGATGTGGATCCACTTTGTAATTGAGTGCAAAGATGCAAACGTGCTTAAATGGACAGTCCATCAAAGGCATTTAAAGTTCTACCTTGGCATCATAGTGTTTCTTTGAGTTCCCTCTAAGGTCTCAAGTGGTTTGAATTCTAAATCTGTTGCAACTTCTGGCATTTTTTAAAAATGTTTTTTGGGTGAAATATTACATTGGTGGATCCACTTTGTAACAGAGAGTAAAGACACAAACCTGCAGTGTTTATTGTGATACGTGAAGTGATATGAATCAAAATTTTGAGTAGTTTTCTTCTCCAAGAAATTGTATAAACAGAAAAATCTAGGTCAAGTTAACATAGAAGTGGCTTGATTTCTAGGTCTGTTGTATCTACTAGTGATTTGTGGGTTGTTTTTAGGCGGAAATATTACGGATGTGGATCCACTTTGTGATTGTGGATTTAATGTTCTACCTTGGCATCATAGTGTTTCTTTGAGTGCCCTCTAGGTAGTAAATTGGCTTGAATTCTAAACCTGTTTTAGCTACTGCTGTTTTTATTTTTTTAGCGGTAAATATTATGGATTTGGATCCACTTTGTAATAGAGTGCAACGTGCTTAAATGGACAGTCCATCAAAGGCATTTAAAGTTCTACCTTGGCATCATAGTGTTTCTTTGAGTTCCCTCTAAGGTCTCAAGTGGTTTGATTTCTAAATCTGTTGCAACTTCTGGCATTTTTTAAAAATGTTTTTAAGGGGAAATATAACTTTCGTGGATCCACTTTGTAACAGACAGTAAAGACACAATCTCGCAGTGTTTATTGTGATGCGTGAAGTGATATGAGTAAAAATTTTGAGTAGTTTTCCTCTCCAAGATATTGTATTAATATAAAAATCTAGATCAAGTTAACATAGCTTAAGATAACATAACATTGATTAAATTTTTTCTTTTAAAACAATTTCTTGGAGACCAAAATTACTCAAAATCTTATTTTTTATTGTTTCGCAGACCGTAAAAACTACTGCAAGTTTGGGTCTTTGGCATCATAGTGTTTCTTTGATTTCCCTCCAAGGTCTCAAGTGGTTTAAATTCTAAATCTGTTGCAACTTCTGGCATTAAAAAAAAAAATGTTTTTAAGGGGAAATATTACATTTGTGGATCTACTTTGTAACAGACAGTAAAGACACAATCTTGCAGTGTTTTTTGTGATGCGTGAAGTGATATGCGTAAAAATTTTGAGTAGTTTTCCTCTCCAAGATATTGTATTAATATAAAAATCTACATCAAGTTAACATAGCTTAAGATAACATAACATTGATTAAGATTTTTCTTTTAAAACAATTTCTTGGAGACCAAAATTACTCAAAATCTTATATTTTATTGTTTCGCAGACCATAAAAACTACTGCAAGTTTGGGTCTTTGGCATCATAGTGTTTCTTTGAGTTCCCTCTAAGGTCTAAATCTGTTGCAACTTCTGCCATTTTTTTAAAATGTTTTTAGGGGGAAATATTACATTGGTGGATCCACTTTGTAACAGACAGTAAAGACACAAACCTGCAGTGTTTATTGTCATGCGTGAAGTGATATGAGTCAAAATTTTGAGTAGTTTTCTTCTCCAAGAAATTGTATTAATAGAAAAATCTACATCAAGTTAACATTGAAGTGGCTTGATTTCTAGGTCTGTTGTATCTACTTGCGATTCGTGGGTTGTTTTTAGGCGGAAATATTACAGATGTGGATCCACTTTGTAATTGTGTATGAAGACGCAAACGTGCTTAAATGGACAAAGTCCATCAAAGGCATTTAATGTTCTACCTTGGCATCATAGTGTTTCTTTGAGTGCCCTCTAGGGTCTCAATTGTCTTGAATTTTAAATCTGTTTTAGCTGCTGGCATTTTTATTTTTTTAGGGTGAAATATTACGGATGTGGATCCACTTTGTGATTGAGTGCAAAGATGCATACGTGCTTAAATGGACAGTCCATCATAGGCATTTAAAATTCTACCTTGGCATCATAGTGTTTCTTTGAGTTCCCTCTAAGGTCTCAAGTGGTGTGAATTCTAAATCTGTTGCAACTTCTGGCATTTTTTACAAATGTTTGTAGGGGGAAATATTACATTTTGGATCCACTTTGTAACAGACAGTACAGACACAATCCCGCAGTGTTTATTGTGATGCGTGAAGTGATATGAGTAAAAATTTTGAATAGTTTTCTTCTCCAAGAAATTGTATTAATAGAAAAATCTACATCAAATTAACATAGAAGTGTCTTGATTTCTAGGTCTGTTGTATCTACTAGCGATTTGTGGGTTGTTTTTAGGCGGAAATATTACAGATGTGGATCCACTTTGTAATTGTGTACGAAGACGCAAATGTGCTTAAATGGACAAAGTCCATCAAAGGCATTTAATGTTCTACCTTGGCATCACAGTGTTTCTTTGAGTGCCCTCTAGGGTGTCAATTGGCTTGAATTCTTAACCTGTTTTAGCTGCTGGCATTTTTATTTTTTAGGGGGAAATATTACGGATGTGGCAAACGTGCTTAAATGGACAGTCCATCAAAGGCATTTAAAGTTCTACCTTGGCATCATAGTGTTTATTTGAGTTCCCTCTAAGGTCTCAAGTGGTTTGAATTCTAAATCTGTTGCAACTTCTGGCATTTTTAAAAAATGTTTTTAGGGTGAAATATTACATTGGTGGATCCACTTTGTAACAGAGAGTAAAGACACAAACCTGCAGTGTTTATTGTGATACGTGAAGTGATATGAATCAAAATTTTGAGTACTTTTCTTCTCCAAGAAATTGTATTAACAGAAAAATCTAGGTCAAGTTAACATAGAAGTGGCTTGATTTCTAGGTCTGTTGTATCTACTAGTGATTTGTGGGTTGTTTTTAAGCGGAAATATTACGGATGTGGATCCACTTTGTGATTGTGGATTTAATGTTCTACCTTGGCATCATAGTGTTTCTTTGAGTGCCCTCTAGGTAGTCAATTGGCTTGAATTCTAAACCTGTTTTAGCTACTGCCGTTTTTATTTTTTTAGCGGTAAATATTATGGATTTGGATCCACTTTGTAATTGAGTGCAACGTGCTTAAATGGACAGTCCATCAAAGGCATTTAAAGTTCTACCTTGGCATCATAGTGTTTCTTTGAGTTCCCTCTAAGGTCTCAAGTGGTTTGAATTCTAAATCTGTTGCAACTTCTGGCATTTTTTACAAATGTTTGTAGGGGGAAATATTACATTTGTGGATCCACTTTGTAACAGACAGTACAGACACAATCCTGCAGTGTTTATTGTGATGCGTGAAGTGATATGAGTCAAAATTTTTAATAGTTTTCTTCTCCAAGAAATTGTATTAATAGAAAAATTTAGATCAAATTAACATAGAAGTGTCTTGATTTATAGGTCTGTTGTATCTACTAGCGATTTGTGGGTTGTTTTTAGGCGGGAATATTACAGATGTGGATCCACTTTGTAATTGTGTATGAAGACGCAAACGTGCTTAAATGGACAAAGTCCATCAAAGGCATTTAATGTTCTACCTTGGCATCATAGTGTTTCTTTGAGTTCCCTCTAAGGTCTCAATTGTCTTGAATTTTAAATCTGTTGTAGCTGCTGGCATTTTTATTTTTTTAGGGTGAAATATTACGGATGTGGATCCACTTTGTGATTGAGTGCAAAGATGCAAACGTGCTTAAATGGACAGTCCATCATAGGCATTTAAAGTTCTACCTTGGCATCATAGTGTTTCTTTGAGTTCCCTCTAAGGTCTCAAGTGGTTTGAATTCTAAATCTGTTGCAACTTCTGGCATTTTTTACAAATGTTTGTAGGGGGAAATATTACATTTGTGGATCCACTTTGTAACAGACAGTACAGACACAATCCTGCAGTGTTTATTGTGATGCGTGAAGTGATATGAGTCAAAATTTTGAATTGTTTTCTTCTCCAAGAAATTGTATTAATAGAAAAATCTACATCAAATTAACATAGAAGTGTCTTGATTTATAGGTCTGTTGTATCTACTAGCGATTTGTGGGTTGTTTTTAGGCGGAAATATTACAGATGTGGATCCACTTTGTAATTGTGTATGAAGACGCAAACGTGCTTAAATGGACAAAGTCCATCAAAGGCATTTAATGTTCTACCTTGGCATCATAGTGTTTCTTTTAGTGCCCTATAGGGTCTCAATTGTCTTGAATTTTAAATCTGTTTTAGCTGCTGGCATTTTTATTTTTTTAGGGTGAAATATTACGGATGTGGATCCACTTTGTGATTGAGTGCAAAGATGCAAACGTGCTTAAATGGACAGTCCATCATAGGCATTTAAAGTTCTACCTTGGCATCATAGTGTTTCTTTGAGTTCCCTCTAAGGTTTTAAGTGGTTTGAATTCTAAATCTGTTGCAACTTCTGGCATTTTTTACAAATGTTTGTAGGGGGAAATATTACATTTGTGGATCCACTTTGTAACAGACAGTACAGACACAATCCCGCAGTGTTTATTGTGATGCGTGAAGTGATATGAGTAAAAATTTTGAATAGTTTTCTTCTCCAAGAAATTGTATTAATAGAAAAATCTACATCAAATTAACATAGAAGTGTCTTGATTTCTTGGTCTGTTGTATCTACTAGCGATTTGTGGGTTGTTTTTAGGCGGAAATATTACGGATGTGGATCCACTTTGTGATTGTGGATTTAATGTTCTACCTTGGCATCATAGTGTTTCTTTGAGTGCCCTCTAGGTAGTCAATTGGCTTGAATTCTAAACCTGTTTTAGCTACTGCCGTTTTTATTTTTTTAGCGGTAAATATTATGGATTTGGATCCACTTTGTAATTGAGTGCAACGTGCTTAAATGGACAGTCCATCAAAGGCATTTAAAGTTCTACCTTGGCATCATAGTGTTTCTTTGAGTTCCCTCTAAGGTCTCAAGTGGTTTGAATTCTAAATCTGTTGCAACTTCTGGCATTTTTTACAAATGTTTGTAGGGGGAAATATTACATTTGTGGATCCACTTTGTAACAGACAGTACAGACACAATCCTGCAGTGTTTATTGTGATGCGTGAAGTGATATGAGTCAAAATTTTTAATAGTTTTCTTCTCCAAGAAATTGTATTAATAGAAAAATCTAGATCAAATTAACATAGAAGTGTCTTGATTTATAGGTCTGTGTTATCTACTAGCGATTTGTGGGTTGTTTTTAGGCGGGAATATTACAGATGTGGATCCACTTTGTAATTGTGTATGAAGACGCAAACGTGCTTAAATGGACAAAGTCCATCAAAGGCATTTAATGTTCTACCTTGGCATCATAGTGTTTCTTTGAGTTCCCTCTAAGGTCTCAATTGTCTTGAATTTTAAATCTGTTGTAGCTGCTGGCATTTTTATTTTTTTAGGGTGAAATATTACGGATGTGGATCCACTTTGTGATTGAGTGCAAAGATGCAAACGTGCTTAAATGGACAGTCCATCATAGGCATTTAAAGTTCTACCTTGGCATCATAGTGTTTCTTTGAGTTCCCTCTAAGGTCTCAAGTGGTTTGAATTCTAAATCTGTTGCAACTTCTGGCATTTTTTACAAATGTTTGTAGGGGGAAATATTACATTTGTGGATCCACTTTGTAACAGACAGTACAGACACAATCCTGCAGTGTTTATTGTGATGCGTGAAGTGATATGAGTCAAAATTTTGAATTGTTTTCTTCTCCAAGAAATTGTATTAATAGAAAAATCTACATCAAATTAGAATAGAAGTGTCTTGATTTCTAGGTCTGTTGTATCTACTAGCGATTTGTGGGTTGTTTTTAGGCGGAAATATTACAGATGTGGATCCACTTTGTAATTGTGTATGAAGACGCAAACGTGCTTAAATGGACAAAGTCCATCAAAGGCATTTAAAGTTCTACCTTGGCATCATAGTGTTTCTTTGAGTTCCCTCTAAGGTTTTAAGTGGTTTGAATTCTAAATCTGTTGCAACTTCTGGCATTTTTTACAAATGTTTGTAGGGGGAAATATTACATTTGTGGATCCACTTTGTAACAGACAGTACAGACACAATCCCGCAGTGTTTATTGTGATGCGTGAAGTGATATGAGTAAAAATTTTGAATAGTTTTCTTCTCCAAGAAATTGTATTAATAGAAAAATCTACATCAAATTAACATAGAAGTGTCTTGATTTCTAGGTCTGTTGTATCTACTAGCGATTTGTGGGTTGTTTTTAGGCGGAAATATTACGGATGTGGATCCACTTTGTGATTGTGGATTTAATGTTCTACCTTGGCATCATAGTGTTTCTTTGAGTGCCCTCTAGGTAGTCAATTGGCTTGAATTCTAAACCTGTTTTAGCTACTGCCGTTTTTATTTTTTTAGCGGTAAATATTATGGATTTGGATCCACTTTGTAATTGAGTGCAACGTGCTTAAATGGACAGTCCATCAAAGGCATTTAAAGTTCTACCTTGGCATCATAGTGTTTCTTTGAGTTCCCTCTAAGGTCTCAAGTGGTTTGAATTCTAAATCTGTTGCAACTTCTGGCATTTTTTACAAATGTTTGTAGGCGGAAATATTACATTTGTGGATCCACTTTGTAACAGACAGTACAGACACAATCCTGCAGTGTTTATTGTGATGCGTGAAGTGATATGAGTCAAAATTTTTAATAGTTTTCTTCTCCAAGAAATTGTATTAATAGAAAAATTTAGATCAAATTAACATAGAAGTGTCTTGATTTATAGGTCTGTTGTATCTACTAGCGATTTGTGGGTTGTTTTTAGGCGGGAATATTACAGATGTGGATCCACTTTGTAATTGTGTATGAAGACGCAAATGTGCTTAAATGGACAAAGTCCATCAAAGGCATTTAATGTTCTACCTTGGCATCATAGTGTTTCTTTGAGTTCCCTCTAAGGTCTCAATTGTCTTGAATTTTAAATCTGTTGTAGCTGCTGGCATTTTTATTTTTTTAGGGTGAAATAGTACGGATGTGGATCCACTTTGTGATTGAGTGCAAAGATGCAAACGTGCTTAAATGGACAGTCCATCATAGGCATTTAAAGTTCTACCTTGGCATCATAGTGTTTCTTTGAGTTCCCTCTAAGGTCTCAAGTGGTTTGAATTCTAAATCTGTTGCAACTTCTGGCATTTTTTACAAATGTTTGTAGGGGGAAATATTACATTTGTGGATCCACTTTGTAACAGACAGTACAGACACAATCCTGCAGTGTTTATTGTGATGCGTGAAGTGATATGAGTCAAAATTTTTAATAGTTTTCTTCTCCAAGAAATTGTATTAATAGAAAAATCTAGATCAAATTAACATAGAAGTGTCTTGATTTCTAGGTCTGTTGTATCTACTAGCGATTTGTGGGTTGTTTTTAGGCGGAAATATTACAGATGTGGATCCACTTTGTAATTGTGTATCAAGACGCAAACGTGCTTAAATGGACAAAGTCCATCAAAGGCATTTAATGTTCTACCTTGGCATCATAGTGTTTCTTTGAGTGCCCTCTAGGGTGTCAATTGGCTTTAATTCTTAACCTGTTTTAGCTGCTGGCATTTTTATTTTTTTAGGGGTAAATATTACGGATGTGGATCCACTTTGTAATTGAGTGCAAAGATGCAAACGTGCTTAAATGGACAGTCCATCAAAGGCATTTAAAGTTCTACCTTGGCATCATAGTGTTTCTTTGAGTTCCCTCTAAGGTCTCAAGTGGTTTGAATTCTAAATCTGTTGCAACTTCTGGCATTTTTTAAAAATGTTTTTTGGGTGAAATATTACATTGGTGGATCCACTTTGTAACAGAGAGTAAAGACACAAACCTGCAGTGTTTATTGTGATACGTGAAGTGATATGAATCAAAATTTTGAGTAGTTTTCTTCTCCAAGAAATTGTATAAACAGAAAAATCTAGGTCAAGTTAACATAGAAGTGGCTTGATTTCTAGGTCTGTTGTATCTACTAGTGATTTGTGGGTTGTTTTTAGGCGGAAATATTACGGATGTGGATCCACTTTGTGATTGTGGATTTAATGTTCTACCTTGGCATCATAGTGTTTCTTTGAGTGCCCTCTAGGTAGTAAATTGGCTTGAATTCTAAACCTGTTTTAGCTACTGCTGTTTTTATTTTTTTAGCGGTAAATATTATGGATTTGGATCCACTTTGTAATAGAGTGCAACGTGCTTAAATGGACAGTCCATCAAAGGCATTTAAAGTTCTACCTTGGCATCATAGTGTTTCTTTGAGTTCCCTCTAAGGTCTCAAGTGGTTTGATTTCTAAATCTGTTGCAACTTCTGGCATTTTTTAAAAATGTTTTTAAGGGGAAATATAACTTTCGTGGATCCACTTTGTAACAGACAGTAAAGACACAATCTCGCAGTGTTTATTGTGATGCGTGAAGTGATATGAGTAAAAATTTTGAGTAGTTTTCCTCTCCAAGATATTGTATTAATATAAAAATCTAGATCAAGTTAACATAGCTTAAGATAACATAACATTGATTAAATTTTTTCTTTTAAAACAATTTCTTGGAGACCAAAATTACTCAAAATCTTATTTTTTATTGTTTCGCAGACCGTAAAAACTACTGCAAGTTTGGGTCTTTGGCATCATAGTGTTTCTTTGATTTCCCTCCAAGGTCTCAAGTGGTTTAAATTCTAAATCTGTTGCAACTTCTGGCATTTAAAAAAAAATGTTTTTAAGGGGAAATATTACATTTGTGGATCTACTTTGTAACAGACAGTAAAGACACAATCTTGCAGTGTTTTTTGTGATGCGTGAAGTGATATGCGTAAAAATTTTGAGTAGTTTTCCTCTCCAAGATATTGTATTAATATAAAAATCTACATCAAGTTAACATAGCTTAAGATAACATAACATTGATTAAGATTTTTCTTTTAAAACAATTTCTTGGAGACCAAAATTACTCAAAATCTTATATTTTATTGTTTCGCAGACCATAAAAACTACTGCAAGTTTGGGTCTTTGGCATCATAGTGTTTCTTTGAGTTCCCTCTAAGGTCTAAATCTGTTGCAACTTCTGCCATTTTTTTAAAATGTTTTTAGGGGGAAATATTACATTGGTGGATTCACTTTGTAACAGACAGTAAAGACACAAACCTGCAGTGTTTATTGTGATGCGTGAAGTGATATGAGTCAAAATTTTGAGTAGTTTTCTTCTCCAAGAAATTGTATTAATAGAAAAATCTACATCAAGTTAACATTGAAGTGGCTTGATTTCTAGGTCTGTTGTATCTACTTGCGATTCGTGGGTTGTTTTTAGGCGGAAATATTACAGATGTGGATCCACTTTGTAATTGTGTATGAAGACGCAAACGTGCTTAAATGGACAAAGTCCATCAAAGGCATTTAATGTTCTACCTTGGCATCATAGTGTTTCTTTGAGTGCCCTCTAGGGTCTCAATTGTCTTGAATTTTAAATCTGTTTTAGCTGCTGGCATTTTTATTTTTTTAGGGTGAAATATTACGGATGTGGATCCACTTTGTGATTGAGTGCAAAGATGCATACGTGCTTAAATGGACAGTCCATCATAGGCATTTAAAATTCTACCTTGGCATCATAGTGTTTCTTTGAGTTCCCTCTAAGGTCTCAAGTGGTGTGAATTCTAAATCTGTTGCAACTTCTGGCATTTTTTACAAATGTTTGTAGGGGGAAATATTACATTTTGGATCCACTTTGTAACAGACAGTACAGACACAATCCCGCAGTGTTTATTGTGATGCGTGAAGTGATATGAGTAAAAATTTTGAATAGTTTTCTTCTCCAAGAAATTGTATTAATAGAAAAATCTACATCAAATTAACATAGAAGTGTCTTGATTTCTAGGTCTGTTGTATCTACTAGCGATTTGTGGGTTGTTTTTAGGCGGAAATATTACAGATGTGGATCCACTTTGTAATTGTGTACGAAGACGCAAATGTGCTTAAATGGACAAAGTCCATCAAAGGCATTTAATGTTCTACCTTGGCATCACAGTGTTTCTTTGAGTGCCCTCTAGGGTGTCAATTGGCTTGAATTCTTAACCTGTTTTAGCTGCTGGCATTTTTATTTTTTAGGGGGAAATATTACGGATGTGGCAAACGTGCTTAAATGGACAGTCCATCAAAGGCATTTAAAGTTCTACCTTGGCATCATAGTGTTTATTTGAGTTCCCTCTAAGGTCTCAAGTGGTTTGAATTCTAAATCTGTTGCAACTTCTGGCATTTTAAAAAAAATGTTTTTAGGGTGAAATATTACATTGGTGGATCCACTTTGTAACAGAGAGTAAAGACACAAACCTGCAGTGTTTATTGTGATACGTGAAGTGATATGAATCAAAATTTTGAGTACTTTTCTTCTCCAAGAAATTGTATTAACAGAAAAATCTAGGTCAAGTTAACATAGAACTGGCTTGATTTCTAGGTCTGTTGTATCTACTAGTGATTTGTGGGTTGTTTTTAAGCGGAAATATTACGGATGTGGATCCACTTTGTGATTGTGGATTTAATGTTCTACCTTGGCATCATAGTGTTTCTTTGAGTGCCCTCTAGGTAGTCAATTGGCTTGAATTCTAAACCTGTTTTAGCTACTGCCGTTTTTATTTTTTTAGCGGTAAATATTATGGATTTGGATCCACTTTGTAATTGAGTGCAACGTGCTTAAATGGACAGTCCATCAAAGGCATTTAAAGTTCTACCTTGGCATCATAGTGTTTCTTTGAGTTCCCTCTAAGGTCTCAAGTGGTTTGAATTCTAAATCTGTTGCAACTTCTGGCATTTTTTACAAATGTTTGTAGGGGGAAATATTACATTTGTGGATCTACTTTGTAACAGACAGTACAGACACAATCCTGCAGTGTTTATTGTGATGCGTGAAGTGATATGAGTCAAAATTTTTAATAGTTTTCTTCTCCAAGAAATTGTATTAATAGAAAAATTTAGATCAAATTAACATAGAAGTGTCTTGATTTATAGGTCTGTTGTATCTACTAGCGATTTGTGGGTTGTTTTTAGGCGGGAATATTACAGATGTGGATCCACTTTGTAATTGTGTATGAAGACGCAAACGTGCTTAAATGGACAAAGTCCATCAAAGGCATTTAATGTTCTACCTTGGCATCATAGTGTTTCTTTGAGTTCCCTCTAAGGTCTCAATTGTCTTGAATTTTAAATCTGTTGTAGCTGCTGGCATTTTTATTTTTTTAGGGTGAAATATTACGGATGTGGATCCACTTTGTGATTGAGTGCAAAGATGCAAACGTGCTTAAATGGACAGTCCATCATAGGCATTTAAAGTTCTACCTTGGCATCATAGTGTTTCTTTGAGTTCCCTCTAAGGTCTCAAGTGGTTTGAATTCTAAATCTGTTGCAACTTCTGGCATTTTTTACAAATGTTTGTAGGGGGAAATATTACATTTGTGGATCCACTTTGTAACAGACAGTACAGACACAATCCTGCAGTGTTTATTGTGATGCGTGAAGTGATATGAGTCAAAATTTTGAATTGTTTTCTTCTCCAAGAAATTGTATTAATAGAAAAATCTACATCAAATTAACATAGAAGTGTCTTGATTTATAGGTCTGTTGTATCTACTAGCGATTTGTGGGTTGTTTTTAGGCGGAAATATTACAGATGTGGATCCACTTTGTAATTGTGTATGAAGACGCAAACGTGCTTAAATGGACAAAGTCCATCAAAGGCATTTAATGTTCTACCTTGGCATCATAGTGTTTCTTTTAGTGCCCTATAGGGTCTCAATTGTCTTGAATTTTAAATCTGTTTTAGCTGCTGGCATTTTTATTTTTTTAGGGTGAAATATTACGGATGTGGATCCACTTTGTGATTGAGTGCAAAGATGCAAACGTGCTTAAATGGACAGTCCATCATAGGCATTTAAAGTTCTACCTTGGCATCATAGTGTTTCTTTAAGTTCCCTCTAAGGTTTTAAGTGGTTTGAATTCTAAATCTGTTGCAACTTCTGGCATTTTTTACAAATGTTTGTAGGGGGAAATATTACATTTGTGGATCCACTTTGTAACAGACAGTACAGACACAATCCCGCAGTGTTTATTGTGATGCGTGAAGTGATATGAGTAAAAATTTTGAATAGTTTTCTTCTCCAAGAAATTGTATTAATAGAAAAATCTACATCAAATTAACATAGAAGTGTCTTGATTTCTAGGTCTGTTGTATCTACTAGCGATTTGTGGGTTGTTTTTAGGCGGAAATATTACGGATGTGGATCCACTTTGTGATTGTGGATTTAATGTTCTACCTTGGCATCATAGTGTTTATTTGAGTGCCCTCTAGGTAGTCAATTGGCTTGAATTCTAAACCTGTTTTAGCTACTGCCGTTTTTATTTTTTTAGCGGTAAATATTATGGATTTGGATCCACTTTGTAATTGAGTGCAACGTGCTTAAATGGACAGTCCATCAAAGGCATTTAAAGTTCTACCTTGGCATCATAGTGTTTCTTTGAGTTCCCTCTAAGGTCTCAAGTGGTTTGAATTCTAAATCTGTTGCAACTTCTGGCATTTTTTACAAATGTTTGTAGGGGGAAATATTACATTTGTGGATCCACTTTGTAACAGACAGTACAGACACAATCCTGCAGTGTTTATTGTGATGCGTGAAGTGATATGAGTCAAAATTTTTAATAGTTTTCTTCTCCAAGAAATTGTATTAATAGAAAAATCTAGATCAAATTAACATAGAAGTGTCTTGATTTATAGGTCTGTGTTATCTACTAGCGATTTGTGGGTTGTTTTTAGGCGGGAATATTACAGATGTGGATCCACTTTGTAATTGTGTATGAAGACGCAAACGTGCTTAAATGGACAAAGTCCATCAAAGGCATTTAATGTTCTACCTTGGCATCATAGTGTTTCTTTGAGTTCCCTCTAAGGTCTCAATTGTCTTGAATTTTAAATCTGTTGTAGCTGCTGGCATTTTTATTTTTTTAGGGTGAAATATTACGGATGTGGATCCACTTTGTGATTGAGTGCAAAGATGCAAACGTGCTTAAATGGACAGTCCATCATAGGCATTTAAAGTTCTACCTTGGCATCATAGTGTTTCTTTGAGTTCCCTCTAAGGTCTCAAGTGGTTTGAATTCTAAATCTGTTGCAACTTCTGGCATTTTTTACAAATGTTTGTAGGGGGAAATATTACATTTGTGGATCCACTTTGTAACAGACAGTACAGACACAATCCTGCAGTGTTTATTGTGATGCGTGAAGTGATATGAGTCAAAATTTTGAATTGTTTTCTTCTCCAAGAAATTGTATTAATAGAAAAATCTACATCAAATTAGAATAGAAGTGTCTTGATTTCTAGGTCTGTTGTATCTACTAGCGATTTGTGGGTTGTTTTTAGGCGGAAATATTACAGATGTGGATCCACTTTGTAATTGTGTATGAAGACGCAAACGTGCTTAAATGGACAAAGTCCATCAAAGGCATTTAAAGTTCTACCTTGGCATCATAGTGTTTCTTTGAGTTCCCTCTAAGGTTTTAAGTGGTTTGAATTCTAAATCTGTTGCAACTTCTGGCATTTTTTACAAATGTTTGTAGGGGGAAATATTACATTTGTGGATCCACTTTGTAACAGACAGTACAGACACAATCCCGCAGTGTTTATTGTGATGCGTGAAGTGATATGAGTAAAAATTTTGAATAGTTTTCTTCTCCAAGAAATTGTATTAATAGAAAAATCTACATCAAATTAACATAGAAGTGTCTTGATTTCTAGGTCTGTTGTATCTACTAGCGATTTGTGGGTTGTTTTTAGGCGGAAATATTACGGATGTGGATCCACTTTGTGATTGTGGATTTAATGTTCTACCTTGGCATCATAGTGTTTCTTTGAGTGCCCTCTAGGTAGTCAATTGGCTTGAATTCTAAACCTGTTTTAGCTACTGCCGTTTTTATTTTTTTAGCGGTAAATATTATGGATTTGGATCCACTTTGTAATTGAGTGCAACGTGCTTAAATGGACAGTCCATCAAAGGCATTTAAAGTTCTACCTTGGCATCATAGTGTTTCTTTGAGTTCCCTCTAAGGTCTCAAGTGGTTTGAATTCTAAATCTGTTGCAACTTCTGGCATTTTTTACAAATGTTTGTAGGCGGAAATATTACATTTGTGGATCCACTTTGTAACAGACAGTACAGACACAATCCTGCAGTGTTTATTGTGATGCGTGAAGTGATATGAGTCAAAATTTTTAATAGTTTTCTTCTCCAAGAAATTGTATTAATAGAAAAATTTAGATCAAATTAACATAGAAGTGTCTTGATTTATAGGTCTGTTGTATCTACTAGCGATTTGTGGGTTGTTTTTAGGCGGGAATATTACAGATGTGGATCCACTTTGTAATTGTGTATGAAGACGCAAATGTGCTTAAATGGACAAAGTCCATCAAAGGCATTTAATGTTCTACCTTGGCATCATAGTGTTTCTTTGAGTTCCCTCTAAGGTCTCAATTGTCTTGAATTTTAAATCTGTTGTAGCTGCTGGCATTTTTATTTTTTTAGGGTGAAATAGTACGGATGTGGATCCACTTTGTGATTGAGTGCAAAGATGCAAACGTGCTTAAATGGACAGTCCATCATAGGCATTTAAAGTTCTACCTTGGCATCATAGTGTTTCTTTGAGTTCCCTCTAAGGTCTCAAGTGGTTTGAATTCTAAATCTGTTGCAACTTCTGGCATTTTTTACAAATGTTTGTAGGGGGAAATATTACATTTGTGGATCCACTTTGTAACAGACAGTACAGACACAATCCTGCAGTGTTTATTGTGATGCGTGAAGTGATATGAGTCAAAATTTTTAATAGTTTTCTTCTCCAAGAAATTGTATTAATAGAAAAATCTAGATCAAATTAACATAGAAGTGTCTTGATTTATAGGTCTGTGTTATCTACTAGCGATTTGTGGGTTGTTTTTAGGCGGGAATATTACAGATGTGGATCTACTTTGTAATTGTGTATGAAGACGCAAACGCGCTTAAATGGACAAAGTCCATCAAAGGCATTTAATGTTCTACCTTGGCATCATAGTGTTTCTTTGAGTTCCCTCTAAGGTCTCAATTGTCTTGAATTTTAAATCTGTTGTAGCTGCTGGCATTTTTATTTTTTTAGGGTGAAATATTACGGATGTGGATCCACTTTGTGATTGAGTGCAAAGATGCAAACGTGCTTAAATGGACAGTCCATCATAGTCATTTAAAGTTCTACCTTGGCATCATAGTGTTTCTTTGAGTTCCCTCTAAGGTCTCAAGTGGTTTGAATTCTAAATCTGTTGCAACTTCTGGCATTTTTTACAAATGTTTGTAGGGGGAAATATTACATTTGTGGATCCACTTTGTAACAGACAGTACAGACACAATCCTGCAGTGTTTATTGTGATGCGTGAAGTGATATGAGTCAAAATTTTGAATTGTTTTCTTCTCCAAGAAATTGTATTAATAGAAAAATCTACATCAAATTAGAATAGAAGTGTCTTGATTTCTAGGTCTGTTGTATCTACTAGCGATTTGTGGGTTGTTTTTAGGCGGAAATATTACAGATGTGGATCCACTTTGTAATTGTGTATCAAGACGCAAACGTGCTTAAATGGACAAAGTCCATCAAAGGCATTTAATGTTCTACCTTGGCATCATAGTGTTTCTTTGAGTGCCCTCTAGGGTGTCAATTGGCTTTAATTCTTAACCTGTTTTAGCTGCTGGCATTTTTATTTTTTTAGGGGTAAATATTACGGATGTGGATCCACTTTGTAATTGAGTGCAAAGATGCAAACGTGCTTAAATGGACAGTCCATCAAAGGCATTTAAAGTTCTACCTTGGCATCATAGTGTTTCTTTGAGTTCCCTCTAAGGTCTCAAGTGGTTTGAATTCTAAATCTGTTGCAACTTCTGGCATTTTTTAAAAATGTTTTTTGGGTGAAATATTACATTGGTGGATCCACTTTGTAACAGAGAGTAAAGACACAAACCTGCAGTGTTTATTGTGATACGTGAAGTGATATGAATCAAAATTTTGAGTAGTTTTCTTCTCCAAGAAATTGTATAAACAGAAAAATCTAGGTCAAGTTAACATAGAAGTGGCTTGATTTCTAGGTCTGTTGTATCTACTAGTGATTTGTGGGTTGTTTTTAGGCGGAAATATTACGGATGTGGATCCACTTTGTGATTGTGGATTTAATGTTCTACCTTGGCATCATAGTGTTTCTTTGAGTGCCCTCTAGGTAGTAAATTGGCTTGAATTCTAAACCTGTTTTAGCTACTGCTGTTTTTATTTTTTTAGCGGTAAATATTATGGATTTGGATCCACTTTGTAATAGAGTGCAACGTGCTTAAATGGACAGTCCATCAAAGGCATTTAAAGTTCTACCTTGGCATCATAGTGTTTCTTTGAGTTCCCTCTAAGGTCTCAAGTGGTTTGATTTCTAAATCTGTTGCAACTTCTGGCATTTTTTAAAAATGTTTTTAAGGGGAAATATAACTTTCGTGGATCCACTTTGTAACAGACAGTAAAGACACAATCTCGCAGTGTTTATTGTGATGCGTGAAGTGATATGAGTAAATATTTTGAGTAGTTTTCCTCTCCAAGATATTGTATTAATATAAAAATCTAGATCAAGTTAACATAGCTTAAGATAACATAACATTGATTAAATTTTTTCTTTTAAAACAATTTCTTGGAGACCAAAATTACTCAAAATCTTATTTTTTATTGTTTCGCAGACCGTAAAAACTACTGCAAGTTTGGGTCTTTGGCATCATAGTGTTTCTTTGATTTCCCTCCAAGGTCTCAAGTGGTTTAAATTCTAAATCTGTTGCAACTTCTGGCATTTAAAAAAAAAATGTTTTTAAGGGGAAATATTACATTTGTGGATCTACTTTGTAACAGACAGTAAAGACACAATCTTGCAGTGTTTTTTGTGATGCGTGAAGTGATATGCGTAAAAATTTTGAGTAGTTTTCCTCTCCAAGATATTGTATTAATATAAAAATCTACATCAAGTTAACATAGCTTAAGATAACATAACATTGATTAAGATTTTTCTTTTAAAACAATTTCTTGGAGACCAAAATTACTCAAAATCTTATATTTTATTGTTTCGCAGACCATAAAAACTACTGCAAGTTTGGGTCTTTGGCATCATAGTGTTTCTTTGAGTTCCCTCTAAGGTCTAAATCTGTTGCAACTTCTGCCATTTTTTAAAAATGTTTTTAGGGGGAAATATTACATTGGTGGATCCACTTTGTAACAGACAGTAAAGACACAAACCTGCAGTGTTTATTGTGATGCGTGAAGTGATATGAGTCAAAATTTTGAGTAGTTTTCTTCTCCAAGAAATTGTATTAATAGAAAAATCTACATCAAGTTAACATTGAAGTGGCTTGATTTCTAGGTCTGTTGTATCTACTTGCGATTCGTGGGTTGTTTTTAGGCGGAAATATTACAGATGTGGATCCACTTTGTAATTGTGTATGAAGACGCAAACGTGCTTAAATGGACAAAGTCCATCAAAGGCATTTAATGTTCTACCTTGGCATCATAGTGTTTCTTTGAGTGCCCTCTAGGGTCTCAATTGTCTTGAATTTTAAATCTGTTTTAGCTGCTGGCATTTTTATTTTTTTAGGGTGAAATATTACGGATGTGGATCCACTTTGTGATTGAGTGCAAAGATGCATACGTGCTTAAATGGACAGTCCATCATAGGCATTTAAAATTCTACCTTGGCATCATAGTGTTTCTTTGAGTTCCCTCTAAGGTCTCAAGTGGTGTGAATTCTAAATCTGTTGCAACTTCTGGCATTTTTTACAAATGTTTGTAGGGGGAAATATTACATTTTGGATCCACTTTGTAACAGACAGTACAGACACAATCCCGCAGTGTTTATTGTGATGCGTGAAGTGATATGAGTAAAAATTTTGAATAGTTTTCTTCTCCAAGAAATTGTATTAATAGAAAAATCTACATCAAATTAACATAGAAGTGTCTTGATTTCTAGGTCTGTTGTATCTACTAGCGATTTGTGGGTTGTTTTTAGGCGGAAATATTACAGATGTGGATCCACTTTGTAATTGTGTACGAAGACGCAAATGTGCTTAAATGGACAAAGTCCATCAAAGGCATTTAATGTTCTACCTTGGCATCACAGTGTTTCTTTGAGTGCCCTCTAGGGTGTCAATTGGCTTGAATTCTTAACCTGTTTTAGCTGCTGGCATTTTTATTTTTTAGGGGGAAATATTACGGATGTGGCAAACGTGCTTAAATGGACAGTCCATCAAAGGCATTTAAAGTTCTACCTTGGCATCATAGTGTTTATTTGAGTTCCCTCTAAGGTCTCAAGTGGTTTGAATTCTAAATCTGTTGCAACTTCTGGCATTTTTAAAAAAATGTTTTTAGGGTGAAATATTACATTGGTGGATCCACTTTGTAACAGAGAGTAAAGACACAAACCTGCAGTGTTTATTGTGATACGTGAAGTGATATGAATCAAAATTTTGAGTACTTTTCTTCTCCAAGAAATTGTATTAACAGAAAAATCTAGGTCAAGTTAACATAGAACTGGCTTGATTTCTAGGTCTGTTGTATCTACTAGTGATTTGTGGGTTGTTTTTAAGCGGAAATATTACGGATGTGGATCCACTTTGTGATTGTGGATTTAATGTTCTACCTTGGCATCATAGTGTTTCTTTGAGTGCCCTCTAGGTAGTCAATTGGCTTGAATTCTAAACCTGTTTTAGCTACTGCCGTTTTTATTTTTTTAGCGGTAAATATTATGGATTTGGATCCACTTTGTAATTGAGTGCAACGTGCTTAAATGGACAGTCCATCAAAGGCATTTAAAGTTCTACCTTGGCATCATAGTGTTTCTTTGAGTTCCCTCTAAGGTCTCAAGTGGTTTGAATTCTAAATCTGTTGCAACTTCTGGCATTTTTTACAAATGTTTGTAGGGGGAAATATTACATTTGTGGATCTACTTTGTAACAGACAGTACAGACACAATCCTGCAGTGTTTATTGTGATGCGTGAAGTGATATGAGTCAAAATTTTTAATAGTTTTCTTCTCCAAGAAATTGTATTAATAGAAAAATTTAGATCAAATTAACATAGAAGTGTCTTGATTTATAGGTCTGTTGTATCTACTAGCGATTTGTGGGTTGTTTTTAGGTGGGAATATTACAGATGTGGATCCACTTTGTAATTGTGTATGAAGACGCAAACGTGCTTAAATGGACAAAGTCCATCAAAGGCATTTAATGTTCTACCTTGGCATCATAGTGTTTCTTTGAGTTCCCTCTAAGGTCTCAATTGTCTTGAATTTTAAATCTGTTGTAGCTGCTGGCATTTTTATTTTTTTAGGGTGAAATATTACGGATGTGGATCCATTTTGTGATTGAGTGCAAAGATGCAAACGTGCTTAAATGGACAGTCCATCATAGGCATTTAAAGTTCTACCTTGGCATCATAGTGTTTCTTTGAGTTCCCTCTAAGGTCTCAAGTGGTTTGAATTCTAAATCTGTTGCAACTTCTGGCATTTTTTACAAATGTTTGTAGGGGGAAATATTACATTTGTGGATCCACTTTGTAACAGACAGTACAGACACAATCCTGCAGTGTTTATTGTGATGCGTGAAGTGATATGAGTCAAAATTTTGAATTGTTTTCTTCTCCAAGAAATTGTATTAATAGAAAAATCTACATCAAATTAACATAGAAGTGTCTTGATTTATAGGTCTGTTGTATCTACTAGCGATTTGTGGGTTGTTTTTAGGCGGAAATATTACAGATGTGGATCCACTTTGTAATTGTGTATGAAGACGCAAACGTGCTTAAATGGACAAAGTCCATCAAAGGCATTTAATGTTCTACCTTGGCATCATAGTGTTTCTTTTAGTGCCCTATAGGGTCTCAATTGTCTTGAATTTTAAATCTGTTTTAGCTGCTGGCATTTTTATTTTTTTAGGGTGAAATATTACGGATGTGGATCCACTTTGTGATTGAGTGCAAAGATGCAAACGTGCTTAAATGGACAGTCCATCATAGGCATTTAAAGTTCTACCTTGGCATCATAGTGTTTCTTTAAGTTCCCTCTAAGGTTTTAAGTGGTTTGAATTCTAAATCTGTTGCAACTTCTGGCATTTTTTACAAATGTTTGTAGGGGGAAATATTACATTTGTGGATCCACTTTGTAACAGACAGTACAGACACAATCCCGCAGTGTTTATTGTGATGCGTGAAGTGATATGAGTAAAAATTTTGAATAGTTTTCTTCTCCAAGAAATTGTATTAATAGAAAAATCTACATCAAATTAACATAGAAGTGTCTTGATTTCTAGGTCTGTTGTATCTACTAGCGATTTGTGGGTTGTTTTTAGGCGGAAATATTACGGATGTGGATCCACTTTGTGATTGTGGATTTAATGTTCTACCTTGGCATCATAGTGTTTCTTTGAGTGCCCTCTAGGTAGTCAATTGGCTTGAATTCTAAACCTGTTTTAGCTACTGCCGTTTTTATTTTTTTAGCGGTAAATATTATGGATTTGGATCCACTTTGTAATTGAGTGCAACGTGCTTAAATGGACAG
The DNA here is from genome assembly GCF_023724105.1 of Carassius gibelio. Taxonomy (NCBI): domain Eukaryota; kingdom Metazoa; phylum Chordata; class Actinopteri; order Cypriniformes; family Cyprinidae; genus Carassius; species Carassius gibelio. The sequence continues at coordinate 26,102,219 of NC_068380.1, read as the reverse complement.
TCCATCAAAGGCATTTAAAGTTCTACCTTGGCATCATAGTGTTTCTTTGAGTTCCCTCTAAGGTCTCAAGTGGTTTGAATTCTAAATCTGTTGCAACTTCTGGCATTTTTTACAAATGTTTGTAGGGGGAAATATTACATTTGTGGATCCACTTTGTAACAGACAGTACAGACACAATCCTGCAGTGTTTATTGTGATGCGTGAAGTGATATGAGTAAAAATTTTTAATAGTTTTCTTCTCCAAGAAATTGTATTAATAGAAAAATCTAGATCAAATTAACATAGAAGTGTCTTGATTTATAGGTCTGTGTTATCTACTAGCGATTTGTGGGTTGTTTTTAGGCGGGAATATTACAGATGTGGATCCACTTTGTAATTGTGTATGAAGACGCAAACGTGCTTAAATGGACAAAGTCCATCAAAGGCATTTAATGTTCTACCTTGGCATCATAGTGTTTCTTTGAGTTCCCTCTAAGGTCTCAATTGTCTTGAATTTTAAATCTGTTGTAGCTGCTGGCATTTTAATTTTTTTAGGGTGAAATATTACGGATGTGGATCCACTTTGTGATTGAGTGCAAAGATGCAAACGTGCTTAAATGGACAGTCCATCATAGGCATTTAAAGTTCTACCTTGGCATCATAGTGTTTCTTTGAGTTCCCTCTAAGGTCTCAAGTGGTTTGAATTCTAAATCTGTTGCAACTTCTGGCATTTTTTACAAATGTTTGTAGGGGGAAATATTACATTTGTGGATCCACTTTGTAACAGACAGTACAGACACAATCCTGCAGTGTTTATTGTGATGCGTGAAGTGATATGAGTCAAAATTTTGAATTGTTTTCTTCTCCAAGAAATTGTATTAATAGAAAAATCTACATCAAATTAGAATAGAAGTGTCTTGATTTCTAGGTCTGTTGTATCTACTAGCGATTTGTGGGTTGTTTTTAGGCGGAAATATTACAGATGTGGATCCACTTTGTAATTGTGTATGAAGACGCAAACGTGCTTAAATGGACAAAGTCCATCAAAGGCATTTAATGTTCTACCTTGGCATCATAGTGTTTCTTTGAGTGCCCTCTAGGGTGTCAATTGGCTTTAATTCTTAACCTGTTTTAGCTGCTGGCATTTTTATTTTTTTAGGGGTAAATATTACGGATGTGGATCCACTTTGTAATTGAGTGCAAAGATGCAAACGTGCTTAAATGGACAGTCCATCAAAGGCATTTAAAGTTCTACCTTGGCATCATAGTGTTTCTTTGAGTTCCCTCTAAGGTCTCAAGTGGTTTGAATTCTAAATCTGTTGCAACTTCTGGCATTTTTTAAAAATGTTTTTTGGGTGAAATATTACATTGGTGGATCCACTTTGTAACAGACAGTAAAGACACAAACCTGCAGTGTTTATTGTGATACGTGAAGTGTTATGAGTCAAAATTTTGAGTAGTTTTCTTCTCCAAGAAATTGTATTAATAAAAAAATCTAGATCAAGTTAACATAGCTTAAGATAACATAACATTGATTAAATTTTTTCTTTTAAAACAATTTCTTGGAGACCAAAATTACTCAAAATCTTATTTTTTATTGTTTCGCAGACCGTAAAAACTACTGCAAGTTTGGGTCTTTGGCATCATAGTGTTTCTTTGATTTCCCTCCAAGGTCTCAAGTGGTTTAAATTCTAAATCTGTTGCAACTTCTGGCATTTAAAAAAAAATTTTTTTAAGGGGAAATATTACATTTGTGGATCTACTTTGTAACAGACAGTAAAGACACAATCTTGCAGTGTTTTTTGTGATGCGTGAAGTGATATGCGTAAAAATTTTGAGTAGTTTTCCTCTCCAAGATATTGTATTAATATAAAAATCTACATCAAGTTAACATAGCTTAAGATAACATAACATTGATTAAGATTTTTCTTTTAAAACAATTTCTTGGAGACCAAAATTACTCAAAATCTTATATTTTATTGTTTCGCAGACCATAAAAACTACTGCAAGTTTGGGTCTTTGGCATCATAGTGTTTCTTTGAGTTCCCTCTAAGGTCTAAATCTGTTGCAACTTCTGCCATTTTTTAAAAATGTTTTTAGGGGGAAATATTACATTGGTGGATCCACTTTGTAACAGACAGTAAAGACACAAACCTGCAGTGTTTATTGTGATGCGTGAAGTGATATGAGTCAAAATTTTGAGTAGTTTTCTTCTCCAAGAAATTGTATTAATAGAAAAATCTACATCAAGTTAACATTGAAGTGGCTTGATTTCTAGGTCTGTTGTATCTACTAGCGATTCGTGGGTTGTTTTTAGGCGGAAATATTACAGATGTGGATCCACTTTGTAATTGTGTATGAAGACGCAAACGTGCTTAAATGGACAAAGTCCATCAAAGGCATTTAATGTTCTACCTTGGCATCATAGTGTTTCTTTGAGTGCCCTCTAGGGTCTCAATTGTCTTGAATTTTAAATCTGTTTTAGCTGCTGGCATTTTTATTTTTTTAGGGTGAAATATTACGGATGTGGATCCACTTTGTGATTGAGTGCAAAGATGCATACGTGCTTAAATGGACAGTCCATCATAGGCATTTAAAATTCTACCTTGGCATCATAGTGTTTCTTTGAGTTCCCTCTAAGGTCTCAAGTGGTGTGAATTCTAAATCTGTTGCAACTTCTGGCATTTTTTACAAATGTTTGTAGGGGGAAATATTACATTTGTGGATCCACTTTGTAACAGACAGTACAGACACAATCCCGCAGTGTTTATTGTGATGCGTGAAGTGATATGAGTCAAAATTTTGAGTAATTTTCTTCTCCAAGAAATTGTATTAACAGAAAAATCTAGGTGAAGTTAACCTAGAAGTGGCTTGATTTCTAGGTCTGTTGTATCTACTAGTGATTTGTGGGTTGTTTTTAGGCGGAAATATTACGGATGTGGATCCACTTTGTGATTGTGGATTTAATGTTCTACCTTGGCATCATAGTGTTTCTTTGAGTGCCCTCTAGGTAGTCAATTGGCTTGAATTCTAAACCTGTTTTAGCTACTGCCGTTTTTATTTTTTTAGAGGTAAATATTATGGATTTGGATCCACTTTGTAATTGAGTGCAACGTGCTTAAATGGACAGTCCATCAAAGGCATTTAAAGTTCTACCTTGGCATCATAGTGTTTCTTTGAGTTCCCTCTAAGGTCTCAAGTGGTTTGAATTCTAAATCTGTTGCAACTTCTTGCATTTTTTAGAAAATGTTTGTAGGGGGAAATATTACATTTGTGGATCCACTTTGTAACAGACAGTACAGACACAATCCTGCAGTGTTTATTGTGATGCGTGAAGTGATATGAGTCAAAATTTTGAATTGTTTTCTTCTCCAAGAAATTGTATTAATAGACAAATCTACATCAAATTAACATAGAAGTGTCTTGATTTATAGGTCTGTTGTATCTACTAGCGATTTGTGGGTTGTTTTTAGGCGGAAATATTACAGATGTGGATCCACTTTGTAATTGTGTATGAAGACGCAAACGTGCTTAAATGGACAAAGTCCATCAAAGGCATATAATGTTCTACCTTGGCATCATAGTGTTTCTTTTAGTGCCCTATAGGGTCTCAATTGTCTTGAATTTTAAATCTGTTTTAGCTGCTGGCGTTTTTATTTTTTTAGGGTGAAATATTACGGATGTGGATCCACTTTGTGATTGAGTGCAAAGATGCAAACGTGCTTAAATGGACAGTCCATCATAGGCATTTAAAGTTCTACCTTGGCATCATAGTGTTTCTTTGAGTTCCCTCTAAGGTTTTAAGTGGTTTGAATTCTAAATCTGTTGCAACTTCTGGCATTTTTTACAAATGTTTGTAGGGGGAAATATTACATTTGTGGATCCACTTTGTAACAGACAGTACAGACACAATCCCGCAGTGTTTATTGTGATGCGTGAAGTGATATGAGTAAAAATTTTGAATAGTTTTCTTCTCCAAGAAATTGTATTAATAGAAAAATCTACATCAAATTAACATAGAAGTGTCTTGATTTCTAGGTCTGTTGTATCTACTAGCGATTTGTGGGTTGTTTTTAGACGGAAATATTACGGATGTGGATCCACTTTGTGATTGTGGATTTAATGTTCTACCTTGGCATCATAGTGTTTCTTTGAGTGCCCTCTAGGTAGTCAATTGGCTTGAATTCTAAACCTGTTTTAGCTACTGCCGTTTTTATTTTTTTAGCGGTAAATATTATGGATTTGGATCCACTTTGTAATTGAGTGCAACGTGCTTAAATGGACAGTCCATCAAAGGCATTTAAAGTTCTACCTTGGCATCATAGTGTTTCTTTGAGTTCCCTCTAAGGTCTCAAGTGGTTTGAATTCTAAATCTGTTGCAACTTCTGGCATTTTTTACAAATGTTTGTAGGGGGAAATATTACATTTGTAGATCCACTTTGTAACAGACAGTACAGACACAATCCTGCAGTGTTTATTGTGATGCGTGAAGTGATATGAGTCAAAATTTTTAATAGTTTTCTTCCCCAAGAAATTGTATTAATAGAAAAATCTAGATCAAATTAACATAGAAGTGTCTTGATTTATAGGTCTGTGTTATCTACTAGCGATTTGTGGGTTGTTTTTAGGCGGGAATATTACAGATGTGGATCCACTTTGTAATTGTGTATGAAGACGCAAACGTGCTTAAATGGACAAAGTCCATCAAAGGCATTTAATGTTCTACCTTGGCATCATAGTGTTTCTTTGAGTTCCCTCTAAGGTCTCAATTGTCTTGAATTTTAAATCTGTTGTAGCTGCTGGCATTTTTATTTTTTTAGGGTGAAATATTACGGATGTGGATCCACTTTGTGATTGAGTGCAAAGATGCAAACGTGCTTAAATGGACAGTCCATCATAGGCATTTAAAGTTCTACCTTGGCATCATAGTGTTTCTTTGAGTTCCCTCTAAGGTCTCAAGTGGTTTGAATTCTAAATCTGTTGCAACTTCTGGCATTTTTTACAAATGTTTGTAGGGGGAAATATTACATTTGTGGATCCACTTTGTAACAGACAGTACAGACACAATCCTGCAGTGTTTATTGTGATGCGTGAAGTGATATGAGTCAAAATTTTGAATTGTTTTCTTCTCCAAGAAATTGTATTAATAGAAAAATCTACATCAAATTAGAATAGAAGTGTCTTGATTTCTAGGTCTGTTGTATCTACTAGCGATTTGTGGGTTGTTTTTAGGCGGAAATATTACAGATGTGGATCCACTTTGTAATTGTGTATGAAGACGCAAACGTGCTTAAATGGACAAAGTCCATCAAACGCATTTAAAGTTCTACCTTGGCATCATGGTGTTTCTTTGAGTTCCCTCTAAGGTTTTAAGTGGTTTGAATTCTAAATCTGTTGCAACTTCTGGCATTTTTTACAAATGTTTGTAGGGGGAAATATTACATTTGTGGATCCACTTTGTAACAGACAGTACAGACACAATCCCGCAGTGTTTATTGTGATGCGTGAAGTGATATGAGTAAAAATTTTGAATAGTTTTCTTCTCCAAGAAATTGTATTAATAGAAAAATCTACATCAAATTAACATAGAAGTGTCTTGATTTCTAGGTCTGTTGTATCTACTAGCGATTTGTGGGTTGTTTTTAGGCGGAAATATTACGGATGTGGATCCACTTTGTGATTGTGGATTTAATGTTCTACCTTGGCATCATAGTGTTTCTTTGAGTGCCCTCTAGGTAGTCAATTGGCTTGAATTCTAAACCTGTTTTAGCTACTGCCGTTTTTATTTTTTTAGCGGTAAATATTATGGATTTGGATCCACTTTGTAATTGAGTGCAACGTGCTTAAATGGACAGTCCATCAAAGGCATTTAAAGTTCTACCTTGGCATCATAGTGTTTCTTTGAGTTCCCTCTAAGGTCTCAAGTGGTTTGAATTCTAAATCTGTTGCAACTTCTGGCATTTTTTACAAATGTTTGTAGGGGGAAATATTACATTTGTGGATCCACTTTGTAACAGACAGTACAGACACAATCCTGCAGTGTTTATTGTGATGCGTGAAGTGATATGAGTCAAAATTTTTAATAGTTTTCTTCTCCAAGAAATTGTATTAATAGAAAAATCTAGATCAAATTAACATAGAAGTGTCTTGATTTATAGGTCTGTGTTATCTACTAGCGATTTGTGGGTTGTTTTTAGGCGGGAATATTACAGATGTGGATCCACTTTGTAATTGTGTATGAAGACGCAAACGTGCTTAAATGGACAAAGTCCATCAAAGGCATTTAATGTTCTACCTTGGCATCATAGTGTTTCTTTGAGTTCCCTCTAAGGTCTCAATTGTCTTGAATTTTAAATCTGTTGTAGCTGCTGGCATTTTTATTTTTTAGGGTGAAATATTACGGATGTGGATCCACTTTGTGATTGAGTGCAAAGATGCAAACGTGCTTAAATGGACAGTCCATCATAGGCATTTAAAGTTCTACCTTGGCATCATAGTGTTTCTTTGAGTTCCCTCTAAGGTCTCAAGTGGTTTGAATTCTAAATCTGTTGCAACTTCTGGCATTTTTTACAAATGTTTGTAGGGGGAAATATTACATTTGTGGATCCACTTTGTAACAGACAGTACAGACACAATCCTGCAGTGTTTATTGTGATGCGTGAAGTGATATGAGTCAAAATTTTGAATTGTTTTCTTCTCCAAGAAATTGTATTAATAGAAAAATCTACATCAAATTAGAATAGAAGTGTCTTGATTTCTAGGTCTGTTGTATCTACTAGCGATTTGTGGGTTGTTTTTAGGCGGAAATATTACAGATGTGGATCCACTTTGTAATTGTGTATGAAGACGCAAACGTGCTTAAATGGACAAAGTCCATCAAAGGCATTTAATGTTCTACCTTGGCATCATAGTGTTTCTTTGAGTGCCCTCTAGGGTGTCAATTGGCTTTAATTCTTAACCTGTTTTAGCTGCTGGCATTTTTATTTTTTTAGGGGTAAATATTACGGATGTGGATCCACTTTGTAATTGAGTGCAAAGATGCAAACGTGCTTAAATGGACAGTCCATCAAAGGCATTTAAAGTTCTACCTTGGCATCATAGTGTTTCTTTGAGTTCCCTCTAAGGTCTCAAGTGGTTTGAATTCTAAATCTGTTGCAACTTCTGGCATTTTTTAAAAATGTTTTTTGGGTGAAATATTACATTGGTGGATCCACTTTGTAACAGAGAGTAAAGACACAAACCTGCAGTGTTTATTGTGATACGTGAAGTGATATGAATCAAAATTTTGAGTAGTTTTCTTCTCCAAGAAATTGTATAAACAGAAAAATCTGGGTCAAGTTAACATAGAAGTGGCTTGATTTCTAGGTCTGTTGTATCTACTAGTGATTTGTGGGTTGTTTTTAGGCGGAAATATTACGGATGTGGATCCACTTTGTGATTGTGGATTTAATGTTCTACCTTGGCATCATAGTGTTTCTTTGAGTGCCCTCTAGGTAGTAAATTGGCTTGAATTCTAAACCTGTTTTAGCTACTGCTGTTTTTATTTTTTTAGCGGTAAATATTATGGATTTGGATCCACTTTGTAATAGAGTCCAACGTGCTTAAATGCACAGTCCATCAAAGGCATTTAAAGTTCTACCTTGGCATCATAGTGTTTCTTTGAGTTCCCTCTAAGGTCTCAAGTGGTTTGATTTCTAAATCTGTTGCAACTTCTGGCATTTTTTAAAAATGTTTTTAAGGGGAAATATAACATTCGTGGATCCACTTTGTAACAGACAGTAAAGACACAATCTCGCAGTGTTTATTGTGATGCGTGAAGTGATATGAGTAAAAATTTTGAGTAGTTTTCCTCTCCAAGATATTGTATTAATATAAAAATCTAGATCAAGTTAACATAGCTTAAGATAACATAACATTGATTAAATTTTTTCTTTTAAAACAATTTCTTGGAGACCAAAATTACTCAAAATCTTATTTTTTATTGTTTTGCAGACCATAAAAACTACTGCAAGTTTGGGTCTTTGGCATCATAGTGTTTCTTTGAGTTCCCTCCAAGGTCTCAAGTGGTTTAAATTCTAAATCTGTTGCAACTTCTGGCATTTAAAAAAAAATGTTTTTAGGGGGAAATATTACATTTGTGGATCCACTTTGTAACAGACAGTAAAGACACAATCTTGCAGTGTTTTTTGTGATGCGTGAAGTGATATGCGGAAAAATTTTCAGTAGTTTTCCTCTCCAAGATATTGTATTAATATAAAAATCTAGATCAAGTTAACATAGCTTAAGATAACATAACATTGATTAAGACTTTTCTTTTAAAATAATATCTTGGAGACAAAATTACTCAAAATCTTATATTTTATTGTTTCACAGACCATAAAAACTACTGCAAGTTTGGGTCTTTGGCATCATAGTGTTTCTTTGAGTTCCCTCTAAGGTCTAAATCTATTGCAACTTCTGGCATTTTTTTAAAATGTTTTTAGGGGGAAATAATAAATTGGTGGATCCACTTTGTAACAGACAGTAAAGACACAAACCTGCAGTGTTTATTGTGATGCGTGAAGTGATATGAGTCAAAATTTTGAGTAGTTTTCTTCTCCAAGAAATTGTATTAATAGAAAAATCTAGATCAAGTTAACATAGCTTAAGATAACATAACATTGATTAAATTTTTTCTTTTAAGACAATTTCTTGGAGACCAAAATTACTCAAAATCTTATTTTTTATTGTTTCGCAGACCGTAAAAACTACTGCAAGTTTGGGTCTTTGGCATCATAGTGTTTCTTTGATTTCCCTCCAAGGTCTCAAGTGGTTTAAATTCTAAATCTGTTGCAACTTCTGGCATTTAAAAAAAAATGTTTTTAAGGGGAAATATTACATTTGTGGATCTACTTTGTAACAGACAGTAAAGACACAATCTTGCAGTGTTTTTTGTGATGCGTGAAGTGATATGCGTAAAAATTTTGAGTAGTTTTCCTCTCCAAGATATTGTATTAATATAAAAATCTACATCAAGTTAACATAGCTTAAGATAACATAACATTGATTAAGATTTTTCTTTTAAAACAATTTCTTGGAGACCAAAATTACTCAAAATCTTATATTTTATTGTTTCGCAGACCATAAAAACTACTGCAAGTTTGGGTCTTTGGCATCATAGTGTTTCTTTGAGTTCCCTCTAAGGTCTAAATCTGTTGCAACTTCTGCCATTTTTTAAAAATGTTTTTAGGGGGAAATATTACATTGGTGGATCCACTTTGTAACAGACAGTAAAGACACAAACCTGCAGTGTTTATTGTGATGCGTGAAGTGATATGAGTCAAAATTTTGAGTAGTTTTCTTCTCCAAGAAATTGTATTAATAGAAAAATCTACATCAAGTTAACATTGAAGTGGCTTGATTTCTAGGTCTGTTGTATCTACTAGCGATTCGTGGGTTGTTTTTAGGCGGAAATATTACAGATGTGGATCCACTTTGTAATTGTGTATGAAGACGCAAACGTGCTTAAATGGACAAAGTCCATCAAAGGCATTTAATGTTCTACCTTGGCATCATAGTGTTTCTTTGAGTGCCCTCTAGGGTCTCAATTGTCTTGAATTTTAAATCTGTTTTAGCTGCTGGCATTTTTATTTTTTTAGGGTGAAATATTACGGATGTGGATCCACTTTGTGATTGAGTGCAAAGATGCATACGTGCTTAAATGGACAGTCCATCATAGGCATTTAAAATTCTACCTTGGCATCATAGTGTTTCTTTGAGTTCCCTCTAAGGTCTCAAGTGGTGTGAATTCTAAATCTGTTGCAACTTCTGGCATTTTTTACAAATGTTTGTAGGGGGAAATATTACATTTGTGGATCCACTTTGTAACAGACAGTACAGACACAATCCCGCAGTGTTTATTGTGATGCGTGAAGTGATATGAGTCAAAATTTTGAGTAATTTTCTTCTCCAAGAAATTGTATTAACAGAAAAATCTAGGTGAAGTTAACCTAGAAGTGGCTTGATTTCTAGGTCTGTTGTATCTACTAGTGATTTGTGGGTTGTTTTTAGGCGGAAATATTACGGATGTGGATCCACTTTGTGATTGTGGATTTAATGTTCTACCTTGGCATCATAGTGTTTCTTTGAGTGCCCTCTAGGTAGTCAATTGGCTTGAATTCTAAACCTGTTTTAGCTACTGCCGTTTTTATTTTTTTAGCGGTAAATATTATGGATTTGGATCCACTTTGTAATTGAGTGCAACGTGCTTAAATGGACAGTCCATCAAAGGCATTTAAAGTTCTACCTTGGCATCATAGTGTTTCTTTGAGTTCCCTCTAAGGTCTCAAGTGGTTTGAATTCTAAATCTGTTGCAACTTCTTGCATTTTTTAGAAAATGTTTGTAGGGGGAAATATTACATTTGTGGATCCACTTTGTAACAGACAGTACAGACACAATCCTGCAGTGTTTATTGTGATGCGTGAAGTGATATGAGTCAAAATTTTGAATTGTTTTCTTCTCCAAGAAATTGTATTAATAGACAAATCTACATCAAATTAACATAGAAGTGTCTTGATTTATAGGTCTGTTGTATCTACTAGCGATTTGTGGGTTGTTTTTAGGCGGAAATATTACAGATGTGGATCCACTTTGTAATTGTGTATGAAGACGCAAACGTGCTTAAATGGACAAAGTCCATCAAAGGCATATAATGTTCTACCTTGGCATCATAGTGTTTCTTTTAGTGCCCTATAGGGTCTCAATTGTCTTGAATTTTAAATCTGTTTTAGCTGCTGGCATTTTTATTTTTTTAGGGTGAAATATTACGGATGTGGATCCACTTTGTGATTGAGTGCAAAGATGCAAACGTGCTTAAATGGACAGTCCATCAAAGGCATTTAAAGTTCTACCTTGGCATCATAGTGTTTCTTTGAATTCCCTCTAAGGTTTTAAGTGGTTTGAATTCTAAATCTGTTGCAACTTCTGGCATTTTTTACAAATGTTTGTAGGGGGAAATATTACATTTGTGGATCCACTTTGTAACAGACAGTACAGACACAATCCCGCAGTGTTTATTGTGATGCGTGAAGTGATATGAGTAAAAATTTTGAATAGTTTTCTTCTCCAAGAAATTGTATTAATAGAAAAATCTACATCAAATTAACATAGAAGTGTCTTGATTTCTAGGTCTGTTGTATCTACTAGCGATTTGTGGGTTGTTTTTAGGCGGAAATATTACGGATGTGGATCCACTTTGTGATTGTGGATTTAATGTTCTACCTTGGCATCATAGTGTTTCTTTGAGTGCCCTCTAGGTAGTCAATTGGCTTGAATTCTAAACCTGTTTTAGCTACTGCCGTTTTTATTTTTTTAGCGGTAAATATTATGGATTTGGATCCACTTTGTAATTGAGTGCAACGTGCTTAAATGGACAGTCCATCAAAGGCATTTAAAGTTCTACCTTGGCATCATAGTGTTTCTTTGAGTTCCCTCTAAGGTCTCAAGTGGTTTGAATTCTAAATCTGTTGCAACTTCTGGCATTTTTTACAAATGTTTGTAGGGGGAAATATTACATTTGTGGATCCACTTTGTAACAGACAGTACAGACACAATCCTGCAGTGTTTATTGTGATGCGTGAAGTGATATGAGTCAAAATTTTTAATAGTTTTCTTCCCCAAGAAATTGTATTAATAGAAAAATCTAGATCAAATTAACTTAGAAGTGTCTTGATTTATAGGTCTGTGTTATCTACTAGCGATTTGTGGGTTGTTTTTAGGCGGGAATATTACAGATGTGGATCCACTTTGTAATTGTGTATGAAGACGCAAACGTGCTTAAATGGACAAAGTCCATCAAAGGCATTTAATGTTCTACCTTGGCATCATAGTGTTTCTTTGAGTTCCCTCTAAGGTCTCAATTGTCTTGAATTTTAAATCTGTTGTAGCTGCTGGCATTTTTATTTTTTTAGGGTGAAATATTACGGATGTGGATCCACTTTGTGATTGAGTGCAAAGATGCAAACGTGCTTAAATGGACAGTCCATCATAGGCATTTAAAGTTCTACCTTGGCATCATAGTGTTTCTTTGAGTTCCCTCTAAGGTCTCAAGTGGTTTGAATTCTAAATCTGTTGCAACTTCTGGCATTTTTTACAAATGTTTGTAGGGGGAAATATTACATTTGTGGATCCACTTTGTAACAGACAGTACAGACACAATCCTGCAGTGTTTATTGTGATGCGTGAAGTGATATGAGTCAAAATTTTGAATTGTTTTCTTCTCCAAGAAATTGTATTAATAGAAAAATCTACATCAAATTAGAATAGAAGTGTCTTGATTTCTAGGTCTGTTGTATCTACTAGCGATTTGTGGGTTGTTTTTAGGCGGAAATATTACAGATGTGGATCCACTTTGTAATTGTGTATGAAGACGCAAACGTGCTTAAATGGACAAAGTCCATCAAAGGCATTTAAAGTTCTACCTTGGCATCATAGTGTTTCTTTGAGTTCCCTCTAAGGTTTTAAGTGGTTTGAATTCTAAATCTGTTGCAACTTCTGGCATTTTTTACAAATGTTTGTAGGGGGAAATATTACATTTGTGGATCCACTTTGTAACAGACAGTACAGACACAATCCCGCAGTGTTTATTGTGATGCGTGAAGTGATATGAGTAAAAATTTTGAATAGTTTTCTTCTCCAAGAAATTGTATTAATAGAAAAATCTACATCAAATTAACATAGAAGTGTCTTGATTTCTAGGTCTGTTGTATCTACTAGCGATTTGTGGGTTGTTTTTAGGCGGAAATATTACGGATGTGGATCCACTTTGTGATTGTGGATTTAATGTTCTACCTTGGCATCATAGTGTTTCTTTGAGTGCCCTCTAGGTAGTCAATTGGCTTGAATTCTAAACCTGTTTTAGCTACTGCCGTTTTTATTTTTTTAGCGGTAAATATTATGGATTTGGATCCACTTTGTAATTGAGTGCAACGTGCTTAAATGGACAGTCCATCAAAGGCATTTAAAGTTCTACCTTGGCATCATAGTGTTTCTTTGAGTTCCCTCTAAGGTCTCAAGTGGTTTGAATTCTAAATCTGTTGCAACTTCTGGCATTTTTTACAAATGTTTGTAGGGGGAAATATTACATTTTTGGATCCACTTTGTAACAGACAGTACAGACACAATCCTGCAGTGTTTAATGTGATGCGTGAAGTGATATGAGTCAAAATTTTTAATAGTTTTCTTCTCCAAGAAATTGTATTAATAGAAAAATCTAGATCAAATTAACATAGAAGTGTCTTGATTTATAGGTCTGTGTTATCTACTAGCGATTTGTGGGTTGTTTTTAGGCGGGAATATTACAGATGTGGATCCACTTTGTAATTGTGTATGAAGACGCAAACGTGCTTAAATGGACAAAGTCCATCAAAGGCATTTAATGTTCTACCTTGGCATCATAGTGTTTCTTTGAGTTCCCTCTAAGGTCTCAATTGTCTTGAATTTTAAATCTGTTGTAGCTGCTGGCATTTTTATTTTTTTAGGGTGAAATATTACGGATGTGGATCCACTTTGTGATTGAGTGCAAAGATGCAAACGTGCTTAAATGGACAGTCCATCATAGGCATTTAAAGTTCTACCTTGGCATCATAGTGTTTCTTTGAGTTCCCTCTAAGGTCTCAAGTGGTTTGAATTCTAAATCTGTTGCAACTTCTGGCATTTTTTACAAATGTTTGTAGGGGGAAATATTACATTTGTGGATCCACTTTGTAACAGACAGTACAGACACAATCCTGCAGTGTTTATTGTGATGCGTGAAGTGATATGAGTCAAAATTTTGAATTGTTTTCTTCTCCAAGAAATTGTATTAATAGAAAAATCTACATCAAATTAGAATAGAAGTGTCTTGATTTCTAGGTCTGTTGTATCTACTAGCGATTTGTGGGTTGTTTTTAGGCGGAAATATTACAGATGTGGATCCACTTTGTAATTGTGTATGAAGACGCAAACGTGCTTAAATGGACAAAGTCCATCAAAGGCATTTAATGTTCTACCTTGGCATCATAGTGTTTCTTTGAGTGCCCTCTAGGGTGTCAATTGGCTTTAATTCTTAACCTGTTTTAGCTGCTGGCATTTTTATTTTTTTAGGGGTAAATATTACGGATGTGGATCCACTTTGTAATTGAGTGCAAAGATGCAAACGTGCTTAAATGGACAGTCCATCAAAGGCATTTAAAGTTCTACCTTGGCATCATAGTGTTTCTTTGAGTTCCCTCTAAGGTCTCAAGTGGTTTGAATTCTAAATCTGTTGCAACTTCTGGCATTTTTTAAAAATGTTTTTTGGGTGAAATATTACATTGGTGGATCCACTTTGTAACAGAGAGTAAAGACACAAACCTGCAGTGTTTATTGTGATACGTGAAGTGATATGAATCAAAATTTTGAGTAGTTTTCTTCTCCAAGAAATTGTATAAACAGAAAAATCTGGGTCAAGTTAACATAGAAGTGGCTTGATTTCTAGGTCTGTTGTATCTACTAGTGATTTGTGGGTTGTTTTTAGGCGGAAATATTACGGATGTGGATCCACTTTGTGATTGTGGATTTAATGTTCTACCTTGGCATCATAGTGTTTCTTTGAGTGCCCTCTAGGTAGTAAATTGGCTTGAATTCTAAACCTGTTTTAGCTACTGCTGTTTTTATTTTTTTAGCGGTAAATATTATGGATTTGGATCCACTGTGTAATAGAGTCCAACGTGCTTAAATGCACAGTCCATCAAAGGCATTTAAAGTTCTACCTTGGCATCATAGTGTTTCTTTGAGTTCCCTCTAAGGTCTCAAGTGGTTTGATTTCTAAATCTGTTGCAACTTCTGGCATTTTTTAAAAATGTTTTTAAGGGGAAATATAACATTCGTGGATCCACTTTGTAACAGACAGTAAAGACACAATCTCGCAGTGTTTATTGTGATGCGTGAAGTGATATGAGTAAAAATTTTGAGTAGTTTTCCTCTCCAAGATATTGTATTAATATAAAAATCTAGATCAAGTTAACATAGCTTAAGATAACATAACATTGATTAAATTTTTTCTTTTAAAACAATTTCTTGGAGACCAAAATTACTCAAAATCTTATTTTTTATTGTTTTGCAGACCATAAAAACTACTGCAAGTTTGGGTCTTTGGCATCATAGTGTTTCTTTGAGTTCCCTCCAAGGTCTCAAGTGGTTTAAATTCTAAATCTGTTGCAACTTCTGGCATTTAAAAAAAAATGTTTTTAGGGGGAAATATTACATTTGTGGATCCACTTTGTAACAGACAGTAAAGACACAATCTTGCAGTGTTTTTTGTGATGCGTGAAGTGATATGCGGAAAAATTTTCAGTAGTTTTCCTCTCCAAGATATTGTATTAATATAAAAATCTAGATCAAGTTAACATAGCTTAAGATAACATAACATTGATTAAGACTTTTCTTTTAAAATAATATCTTGGAGACAAAATTACTCAAAATCTTATATTTTATTGTTTCACAGACCATAAAAACTACTGCAAGTTTGGGTCTTTGGCATCATAGTGTTTCTTTGAGTTCCCTCTAAGGTCTAAATCTATTGCAACTTCTGGCATTTTTTTAAAATGTTTTTAGGGGGAAATAATACATTGGTGGATCCACTTTGTAACAGACAGTAAAGACACAAACCTGCAGTGTTTATTGTGATGCGTGAAGTGATATGAGTCAAAATTTTGAGTAGTTTTCTTCTCCAAGAAATTGTATTATTAGAAAAATCTAGATCAAGTTAACATAGCTTAAGATAACATAACATTGATTAAATTTTTTCTTTTAAAACAATTTCTTGGAGACCAAAATTACTCAAAATCTTATTTTTTATTGTTTCGCAGACCGTAAAAACTACTGCAAGTTTGGGTCTTTGGCATCATAGTGTTTCTTTGATTTCCCTCCAAGGTCTCAAGTGGTTTAAATTCTAAATCTGTTGCAACTTCTGGCATTTTAAAAAAAATGTTTTTAAGGGGAAATATTACATTTGTGGATCTACTTTGTAACAGACAGTAAAGACACAATCTTGCAGTGTTTTTTGTGATGCGTGAAGTGATATGCGTAAAAATTTTGAGTAGTTTTCCTCTCCAAGATATTGTATTAATATAAAAATCTACATCAAGTTAACATAGCTTAAGATAACATAACATTGATTAAGATTTTTCTTTTAAAACAATTTCTTGGAGACCAAAATTACTCAAAATCTTATATTTTATTGTTTCGCAGACCATAAAAACTACTGCAAGATTGGGTCTTTGGCATCATAGTGTTTCTTTGAGTTCCCTCTAAGGTCTAAATCTGTTGCAACTTCTGCCATTTTTTAAAAATGTTTTTAGGGGGAAATATTACATTGGTGGATCCACTTTGTAACAGACAGTAAAGACACAAACCTGCAGTGTTTATTGTGATGCGTGAAGTGATATGAGTCAAAATTTTGAGTAGTTTTCTTCTCCAAGAAATTGTATTAATAGAAAAATCTACATCAAGTTAACATTGAAGTGGCTTGATTTCTAGGTCTGTTGTATCTACTAGCGATTCGTGGGTTGTTTTTAGGCGGAAATATTACAGATGTGGATCCACTTTGTAATTGTGTATGAAGACGCAAACGTGCTTAAATGGACAAAGTCCATCAAAGGCATTTAATGTTCTACCTTGGCATCATAGTGTTTCTTTGAGTGCCCTCTAGGGTCTCAATTGTCTTGAATTTTAAATCTGTTTTAGCTGCTGGCATTTTTATTTTTTTAGGGTGAAATATTACGGATGTGGATCCACTTTGTGATTGAGTGCAAAGATGCATACGTGCTTAAATGGACAGTCCATCATAGGCATTTAAAATTCTACCTTGGCATCATAGTGTTTCTTTGAGTTCCCTCTAAGGTCTCAAGTGGTGTGAATTCTAAATCTGTTGCAACTTCTGGCATTTTTTACAAATGTTTGTAGGGGGAAATATTACATTTGTGGATCCACTTTGTAACAGACAGTACAGACACAATCCCGCAGTGTTTATTGTGATGCGTGAAGTGATATGAGTCAAAATTTTGAGTAATTTTCTTCTCCAAGAAATTGTATTAACAGAAAAATCTAGGTGAAGTTAACCTAGAAGTGGCTTGATTTCTAGGTCTGTTGTATCTACTAGTGATTTGTGGGTTGTTTTTAGGCGGAAATATTACGGATGTGGATCCACTTTGTGATTGTGGATTTAATGTTCTACCTTGGCATCATAGTGTTTCTTTGAGTGCCCTCTAGGTAGTCAATTGGCTTGAATTCTAAACCTGTTTTAGCTACTGCCGTTTTTATTTTTTTAGCGGTAAATATTATGGATTTGGATCCACTTTGTAATTGAGTGCAACGTGCTTAAATGGACAGTCCATCAAAGGCATTTAAAGTTCTACCTTGGCATCATAGTGTTTCTTTGAGTTCCCTCTAAGGTCTCAAGTGGTTTGAATTCTAAATCTGTTGCAACTTCTGGCATTTTTTACAAATGTTTGTAGGGGGAAATATTACATTTGTGGATCCACTTTGTAACAGACAGTACAGACACAATCCTGCAGTGTTTATTGTGATGCGTGAAGTGATATGAGTCAAAATTTTTAATAGTTTTCTTCTCCAAGAAATTGTATTAATAGAAAAATCTAGATCAAATTAACATAGAAGTGTCTTGATTTATAGGTCTGTGTTATCTACTAGCGATTTGTGGGTTGTTTTTAGGCGGGAATATTACAGATGTGGATCCACTTTGTAATTGTGTATGAAGACGCAAACGTGCTTAAATGGACAAAGTCCATCAAAGGCATTTAATGTTCTACCTTGGCATCATAGTGTTTCTTTGAGTTCCCTCTAAGGTCTCAATTGTCTTGAATTTTAAATCTGTTGTAGCTGCTGGCATTTTTATTTTTTTAGGGTGAAATATTACGGATGTGGATCCACTTTGTGATTGAGTGCAAAGATGCAAACGTGCTTAAATGGACAGTCCATCATAGGCATTTAAAGTTCTACCTTGGCATCATAGTGTTTCTTTGAGTTCCCTCTAAGGTCTCAAGTGGTTTGAATTCTAAATCTGTTGCAACTTCTGGCATTTTTTACAAATGTTTGTAGGGGGAAATATTACATTTGTGGATCCACTTTGTAACAGACAGTACAGACACAATCCTGCAGTGTTTATTGTGATGCGTGAAGTGATATGAGTCAAAATTTTGAATTGTTTTCTTCTCCAAGAAATTGTATTAATAGAAAAATCTACATCAAATTAGAATAGAAGTGTCTTGATTTCTAGGTCTGTTGTATCTACTAGCGATTTGTGGGTTGTTTTTAGGCGGAAATATTACAGATGTGGATCCACTTTGTAATTGTGTATGAAGACGCAAACGTGCTTAAATGGACAAAGTCCATCAAAGGCATTTAATGTTCTACCTTGGCATCATAGTGTTTCTTTGAGTGCCCTCTAGGGTGTCAATTGGCTTTAATTCTTAACCTGTTTTAGCTGCTGGCATTTTTATTTTTTTAGGGGTAAATATTACGGATGTGGATCCACTTTGTAATTGAGTGCAAAGATGCAAACGTGCTTAAATGGACAGTCCATCAAAGGCATTTAAAGTTCTACCTTGGCATCATAGTGTTTCTTTGAGTTCCCTCTAAGGTCTCAAGTGGTTTGAATTCTAAATCTGTTGCAACTTCTGGCATTTTTTAAAAATGTTTTTTGGGTGAAATATTACATTGGTGGATCCACTTTGTAACAGAGAGTAAAGACACAAACCTGCAGTGTTTATTGTGATACGTGAAGTGATATGAATCAAAATTTTGAGTAGTTTTCTTCTCCAAGAAATTGTATAAACAGAAAAATCTGGGTCAAGTTAACATAGAAGTGGCTTGATTTCTAGGTCTGTTGTATCTACTAGTGATTTGTGGGTTGTTTTTAGGCGGAAATATTACGGATGTGGATCCACTTTGTGATTGTGGATTTAATGTTCTACCTTGGCATCATAGTGTTTCTTTGAGTGCCCTCTAGGTAGTAAATTGGCTTGAATTCTAAACCTGTTTTAGCTACTGCTGTTTTTATTTTTTTAGCGGTAAATATTATGGATTTGGATCCACTTTGTAATAGAGTCCAACGTGCTTAAATGCACAGTCCATCAAAGGCATTTAAAGTTCTACCTTGGCATCATAGTGTTTCTTTGAGTTCCCTCTAAGGTCTCAAGTGGTTTGATTTCTAAATCTGTTGCAACTTCTGGCATTTTTTAAAAATGTTTTTAAGGGGAAATATAACATTCGTGGATCCACTTTGTAACAGACAGTAAAGACACAATCTCGCAGTGTTTATTGTGATGCGTGAAGTGATATGAGTAAAAATTTTGAGTAGTTTTCCTCTCCAAGATATTGTATTAATATAAAAATCTAGATCAAGTTAACATAGCTTAAGATAACATAACATTGATTAAATTTTTTCTTTTAAAACAATTTCTTGGAGACCAAAATTACTCAAAATCTTATTTTTTATTGTTTTGCAGACCATAAAAACTACTGCAAGTTTGGGTCTTTGGCATCATAGTGTTTCTTTGAGTTCCCTCCAAGGTCTCAAGTGGTTTAAATTCTAAATCTGTTGCAACTTCTGGCATTTAAAAAAAAATGTTTTTAGGGGGAAATATTACATTTGTGGATCCACTTTGTAACAGACAGTAAAGACACAATCTTGCAGTGTTTTTTGTGATGCATGAAGTGATATGCGGAAAAATTTTCAGTAGTTTTCCTCTCCAAGATATTGTATTAATATAAAAATCTAGATCAAGTTAACATAGCTTAAGATAACATAACATTGATTAAGACTTTTCTTTTAAAATAATATCTTGGAGACAAAATTACTCAAAATCTTATATTTTATTGTTTCACAGACCATAAAAACTACTGCAAGTTTGGGTCTTTGGCATCATAGTGTTTCTTTGAGTTCCCTCTAAGGTCTAAATCTATTGCAACTTCTGGCATTTTTTTAAAATGTTTTTAGGGGGAAATAATACATTGGTGGATCCACTTTGTAACAGACAGTAAAGACACAAACCTGCAGTGTTTATTGTGATGCGTGAAGTGATATGAGTCAAAATTTTGAGTAGTTTTCTTCTCCAAGAAATTGTATTAATAGAAAAATCTAGATCAAGTTAACATAGCTTAAGATAACATAACATTGATTAAATTTTTTCTTTTAAAACAATTTCTTGGAGACCAAAATTACTCAAAATCTTATTTTTTATTGTTTCGCAGACCGTAAAAACTACTGCAAGTTTGGGTCTTTGGCATCATAGTGTTTCTTTGATTTCCCTCCAAGGTCTCAAGTGGTTTAAATTCTAAATCTGTTGCAACTTCTGGCATTTAAAAAAAAATGTTTTTAAGGGGAAATATTACATTTGTGGATCTACTTTGTAACAGACAGTAAAGACACAATCTTGCAGTGTTTTTTGTGATGCGTGAAGTGATATGCGTAAAAATTTTGAGTAGTTTTCCTCTCCAAGATATTGTATTAATATAAAAATCTACATCAAGTTAACATAGCTTAAGATAACATAACATTGATTAAGATTTTTCTTTTAAAACAATTTCTTGGAGACCAAAATTACTCAAAATCTTATATTTTATTGTTTCGCAGACCATAAAAACTACTGCAAGTTTGGGTCTTTGGCATCATAGTGTTTCTTTGAGTTCCCTCTAAGGTCTAAATCTGTTGCAACTTCTGCCATTTTTTAAAAATGTTTTTAGGGGGAAATATTACATTGGTGGATCCACTTTGTAACAGACAGTAAAGACACAAACCTGCAGTGTTTATTGTGATGCGTGAAGTGATATGAGTCAAAATTTTGAGTAGTTTTCTTCTCCAAGAAATTGTATTAATAGAAAAATCTACATCAAGTTAACATTGAAGTGGCTTGATTTCTAGGTCTGTTGTATCTACTAGCGATTCGTGGGTTGTTTTTAGGCGGAAATATTACAGATGTGGATCCACTTTGTAATTGTGTATGAAGACGCAAACGTGCTTAAATGGACAAAGTCCATCAAAGGCATTTAATGTTCTACCTTGGCATCATAGTGTTTCTTTGAGTGCCCTCTAGGGTCTCAATTGTCTTGAATTTTAAATCTGTTTTAGCTGCTGGCATTTTTATTTTTTTAGGGTGAAATATTACGGATGTGGATCCACTTTGTGATTGAGTGCAAAGATGCATACGTGCTTAAATGGACAGTCCATCATAGGCATTTAAAATTCTACCTTGGCATCATAGTGTTTCTTTGAGTTCCCTCTAAGGTCTCAAGTGGTGTGAATTCTAAATCTGTTGCAACTTCTGGCATTTTTTACAAATGTTTGTAGGGGGAAATATTACATTTGTGGATCCACTTTGTAACAGACAGTACAGACACAATCCCGCAGTGTTTATTGTGATGCGTGAAGTGATATGAGTCAAAATTTTGAGTAATTTTCTTCTCCAAGAAATTGTATTAACAGAAAAATCTAGGTGAAGTTAACCTAGAAGTGGCTTGATTTCTAGGTCTGTTGTATCTACTAGTGATTTGTGGGTTGTTTTTAGGCGGAAATATTACGGATGTGGATCCACTTTGTGATTGTGGATTTAATGTTCTACCTTGGCATCATAGTGTTTCTTTGAGTGCCCTCTAGGTAGTCAATTGGCTTGAATTCTAAACCTGTTTTAGCTACTGCCGTTTTTATTTTTTTAGCGGTAAATATTATGGATTTGGATCCACTTTGTAATTGAGTGCAACGTGCTTAAATGGACAGTCCATCAAAGGCATTTAAAGTTCTACCTTGGCATCATAGTGTTTCTTTGAGTTCCCTCTAAGGTCTCAAGTGGTTTGAATTCTAAATCTGTTGCAACTTCTGGCATTTTTTACAAATGTTTGTAGGGGGAAATATTACATTTGTGGATCCACTTTGTAACAGACAGTACAGACACAATCCTGCAGTGTTTATTGTGATGCGTGAAGTGATATGAGTCAAAATTTTTAATAGTTTTCTTCTCCAAGAAATTGTATTAATAGAAAAATCTAGATCAAATTAACATAGAAGTGTCTTGATTTATAGGTCTGTGTTATCTACTAGCGATTTGTGGGTTGTTTTTAGGCGGGAATATTACAGATGTGGATCCACTTTGTAATTGTGTATGAAGACGCAAACGTGCTTAAATGGACAAAGTCCATCAAAGGCATTTAATGTTCTACCTTGGCATCATAGTGTTTCTTTGAGTTCCCTCTAAGGTCTCAATTGTCTTGAATTTTAAATCTGTTGTAGCTGCTGGCATTTTTATTTTTTTAGGGTGAAATATTACGGATGTGGATCCACTTTGTGATTGAGTGCAAAGATGCAAACGTGCTTAAATGGACAGTCCATCATAGGCATTTAAAGTTCTACCTTGGCATCATAGTGTTTCTTTGAGTTCCCTCTAAGGTCTCAAGTGGTTTGAATTCTAAATCTGTTGCAACTTCTGGCATTTTTTACAAATGTTTGTAGGGGGAAATATTACATTTGTGGATCCACTTTGTAACAGACAGTACAGACACAATCCTGCAGTGTTTATTGTGATGCGTGAAGTGATATGAGTCAAAATTTTGAATTGTTTTCTTCTCCAAGAAATTGTATTAATAGAAAAATCTACATCAAATTAGAATAGAAGTGTCTTGATTTCTAGGTCTGTTGTATCTACTAGCGATTTGTGGGTTGTTTTTAGGCGGAAATATTACAGATGTGGATCCACTTTGTAATTGTGTATGAAGACGCAAACGTGCTTAAATGGACAAAGTCCATCAAAGGCATTTAATGTTCTACCTTGGCATCATAGTGTTTCTTTGAGTGCCCTCTAGGGTGTCAATTGGCTTTAATTCTTAACCTGTTTTAGCTGCTGGCATTTTTATTTTTTTAGGGGTAAATATTACGGATGTGGATCCACTTTGTAATTGAGTGCAAAGATGCAAACGTGCTTAAATGGACAGTCCATCAAAGGCATTTAAAGTTCTACCTTGGCATCATAGTGTTTCTTTGAGTTCCCTCTAAGGTCTCAAGTGGTTTGAATTCTAAATCTGTTGCAACTTCTGGCATTTTTTAAAAATGTTTTTTGGGTGAAATATTACATTGGTGGATCCACTTTGTAACAGAGAGTAAAGACACAAACCTGCAGTGTTTATTGTGATACGTGAAGTGATATGAATCAAAATTTTGAGTAGTTTTCTTCTCCAAGAAATTGTATAAACAGAAAAATCTGGGTCAAGTTAACATAGAAGTGGCTTGATTTCTAGGTCTGTTGTATCTACTAGTGATTTGTGGGTTGTTTTTAGGCGGAAATATTACGGATGTGGATCCACTTTGTGATTGTGGATTTAATGTTCTACCTTGGCATCATAGTGTTTCTTTGAGTGCCCTCTAGGTAGTAAATTGGCTTGAATTCTAAACCTGTTTTAGCTACTGCTGTTTTTATTTTTTTAGCGGTAAATATTATGGATTTGGATCCACTTTGTAATAGAGTCCAACGTGCTTAAATGCACAGTCCATCAAAGGCATTTAAAGTTCTACCTTGGCATCATAGTGTTTCTTTGAGTTCCCTCTAAGGTCTCAAGTGGTTTGATTTCTAAATCTGTTGCAACTTCTGGCATTTTTTAAAAATGTTTTTAAGGGGAAATATAACATTCGTGGATCCACTTTGTAACAGACAGTAAAGACACAATCTCGCAGTGTTTATTGTGATGCGTGAAGTGATATGAGTAAAAATTTTGAGTAGTTTTCCTCTCCAAGATATTGTATTAATATAAAAATCTAGATCAAGTTAACATAGCTTAAGATAACATAACATTGATTAAATTTTTTCTTTTAAAACAATTTCTTGGAGACCAAAATTACTCAAAATCTTATTTTTTATTGTTTTGCAGACCATAAAAACTACTGCAAGTTTGGGTCTTTGGCATCATAGTGTTTCTTTGAGTTCCCTCCAAGGTCTCAAGTGGTTTAAATTCTAAATCTGTTGCAACTTCTGGCATTTAAAAAAAAATGTTTTTAGGGGGAAATATTACATTTGTGGATCCACTTTGTAACAGACAGTAAAGACACAATCTTGCAGTGTTTTTTGTGATGCGTGAAGTGATATGCGGAAAAATTTTCAGTAGTTTTCCTCTCCAAGATATTGTATTAATATAAAAATCTAGATCAAGTTAACATAGCTTAAGATAACATAACATTGATTAAGACTTTTCTTTTAAAATAATATCTTGGAGACAAAATTACTCAAAATCTTATATTTTATTGTTTCACAGACCATAAAAACTACTGCAAGTTTGGGTCTTTGGCATCATAGTGTTTCTTTGAGTTCCCTCTAAGGTCTAAATCTATTGCAACTTCTGGCATTTTTTTAAAATGTTTTTAGGGGGAAATAATACATTGGTGGATCCACTTTGTAACAGACAGTAAAGACACAAACCTGCAGTGTTTATTGTGATGCGTGAAGTGATATGAGTCAAAATTTTGAGTAGTTTTCTTCTCCAAGAAATTGTATTAATAGAAAAATCTAGATCAAGTTAACATAGCTTAAGATAACATAACATTGATTAAATTTTTTCTTTTAAAACAATTTCTTGGAGACCAAAATTACTCAAAATCTTATTTTTTATTGTTTCGCAGACCGTAAAAACTACTGCAAGTTTGGGTCTTTGGCATCATAGTGTTTCTTTGATTTCCCTCCAAGGTCTCAAGTGGTTTAAATTCTAAATCTGTTGCAACTTCTGGCATTTAAAAAAAAATGTTTTTAAGGGGAAATATTACATTTGTGGATCTACTTTGTAACAGACAGTAAAGACACAATCTTGCAGTGTTTTTTGTGATGCGTGAAGTGATATGCGTAAAAATTTTGAGTAGTTTTCCTCTCCAAGATATTGTATTAATATAAAAATCTACATCAAGTTAACATAGCTTAAGATAACATAACATTGATTAAGATTTTTCTTTTAAAACAATTTCTTGGAGACCAAAATTACTCAAAATCTTATATTTTATTGTTTCGCAGACCATAAAAACTACTGCAAGTTTGGGTCTTTGGCATCATAGTGTTTCTTTGAGTTCCCTCTAAGGTCTAAATCTGTTGCAACTTCTGCCATTTTTTAAAAATGTTTTTAGGGGGAAATATTACATTGGTGGATCCACTTTGTAACAGACAGTAAAGACACAAACCTGCAGTGTTTATTGTGATGCGTGAAGTGATATGAGTCAAAATTTTGAGTAGTTTTCTTCTCCAAGAAATTGTATTAATAGAAAAATCTACATCAAGTTAACATTGAAGTGGCTTGATTTCTAGGTCTGTTGTATCTACTAGCGATTCGTGGGTTGTTTTTAGGCGGAAATATTACAGATGTGGATCCACTTTGTAATTGTGTATGAAGACGCAAACGTGCTTAAATGGACAAAGTCCATCAAAGGCATTTAATGTTCTACCTTGGCATCATAGTGTTTCTTTGAGTGCCCTCTAGGGTCTCAATTGTCTTGAATTTTAAATCTGTTTTAGCTGCTGGCATTTTTATTTTTTTAGGGTGAAATATTACGGATGTGGATCCACTTTGTGATTGAGTGCAAAGATGCATACGTGCTTAAATGGACAGTCCATCATAGGCATTTAAAATTCTACCTTGGCATCATAGTGTTTCTTTGAGTTCCCTCTAAGGTCTCAAGTGGTGTGAATTCTAAATCTGTTGCAACTTCTGGCATTTTTTACAAATGTTTGTAGGGGGAAATATTACATTTGTGGATCCACTTTGTAACAGACAGTACAGACACAATCCCGCAGTGTTTATTGTGATGCGTGAAGTGATATGAGTCAAAATTTTGAGTAATTTTCTTCTCCAAGAAATTGTATTAACAGAAAAATCTAGGTGAAGTTAACCTAGAAGTGGCTTGATTTCTAGGTCTGTTGTATCTACTAGTGATTTGTGGGTTGTTTTTAGGCGGAAATATTACGGATGTGGATCCACTTTGTGATTGTGGATTTAATGTTCTACCTTGGCATCATAGTGTTTCTTTGAGTGCCCTCTAGGTAGTCAATTGGCTTGAATTCTAAACCTGTTTTAGCTACTGCCGTTTTTATTTTTTTAGCGGTAAATATTATGGATTTGGATCCACTTTGTAATTGAGTGCAACGTGCTTAAATGGACAGTCCATCAAAGGCATTTAAAGTTCTACCTTGGCATCATAGTGTTTCTTTGAGTTCCCTCTAAGGTCTCAAGTGGTTTGAATTCTAAATCTGTTGCAACTTCTTGCATTTTTTACAAATGTTTGTAGGGGGAAATATTACATTTGTGGATCCACTTTGTAACAGACAGTACAGACACAATCCTGCAGTGTTTATTGTGATGCGTGAAGTGATATGAGTCAAAATTTTGAATTGTTTTCTTCTCCAAGAAATTGTATTAATAGACAAATCTACATCAAATTAACATAGAAGTGTCTTGATTTATAGGTCTGTTGTATCTACTAGCGATTTGTGGGTTGTTTTTAGGCGGAAATATTACAGATGTGGATCCACTTTGTAATTGTGTATGAAGACGCAAACGTGCTTAAATGGACAAAGTCCATCAAAGGCATTTAATGTTCTACCTTGGCATCATAGTGTTTCTTTGAGTTCCCTCTAAGGTCTCAATTGTCTTGAATTTTAAATCTGTTGTAGCTGCTGGCATTTTTATTTTTTTAGGGTGAAATATTACGGATGTGGATCCACTTTGTGATTGAGTGCAAAGATGCAAACGTGCTTAAATGGACAGTCCATCATAGGCATTTAAAGTTCTACCTTGGCATCATAGTGTTTCTTTGAGTTCCCTCTAAGGTCTCAAGTGGTTTGAATTCTAAATCTGTTGCAACTTCTGGCATTTTTTACAAATGTTTGTAGGGGGAAATATTACATTTGTGGATCCACTTTGTAACAGACAGTACAGACACAATCCTGCAGTGTTTATTGTGATGCGTGAAGTGATATGAGTCAAAATTTTGAATTGTTTTCTTCTCCAAGAAATTGTATTAATAGAAAAATCTACATCAAATTAGAATAGAAGTGTCTTGATTTCTAGGTCTGTTGTATCTACTAGCGATTTGTGGGTTGTTTTTAGGCGGAAATATTACAGATGTGGATCCACTTTGTAATTGTGTATGAAGACGCAAACGTGCTTAAATGGACAAAGTCCATCAAAGGCATTTAAAGTTCTACCTTGGCATCATAGTGTTTCTTTGAGTTCCCTCTAAGGTCTCAAGTGGTTTGAATTCTAAATCTGTTGCAACTTCTGGCATTTTTTACAAATGTTTGTAGGGGGAAATATTACATTTGTGGATCCACTTTGTAACAGACAGTACAGACACAATCCCGCAGTGTTTATTGTGATGCGTGAAGTGATATGAGTAAAAATTTTGAATAGTTTTCTTCTCCAAGAAATTGTATTAATAGAAAAATCTACATCAAATTAACATAGAAGTGTCTTGATTTCTAGGTCTGTTGTATCTACTAGCGATTTGTGGGTTGTTTTTAGGCGGAAATATTACGGATGTGGATCGACTTTATGATTGTGGATTTAATGTTCTACCTTGGCATCATAGTGTTTCTTTGAGTGCCCTCTAGGTAGTCAATTGGCTTGAATTCTAAACCTGTTTTAGCTACTGCCGTTTTTATTTTTTTAGCGGTAAATATTATGGATTTGGATCAACTTTGTAATTGAGTGCAACGTGCTTAAATGGACAGTCCATCAAAGGCATTTAAAGTTCTACCTTGGCATCATAGTGTTTCTTTGAGTTCCCTCTAAGGTCTCAAGTGGTTTGAATTCTAAATCTGTTGCAACTTCTGGCATTTTTTACAAATGTTTGTAGGGGGAAATATTACATTTGTGGATCCACTTTGTAACAGACAGTACAGACACAATCCTGCAGTGTTTATTGTGATGCGTGAAGTGATATGAGTCAAAATTTTTAATAGTTTTCTTCTCCAAGAAATTGTATTAATAGAAAAATCTAGATCAAATTAACATAGAAGTGTCTTGATTTATAGGTCTGTGTTATCTACTAGCGATTTGTGGGTTGTTTTTAGGCGGGAATATTACAGATGTGGATCCACTTTGTAATTGTGTATGAAGACGCAAACGTGCTTAAATGGACAAAGTCCATCAAAGGCATTTAATGTTCTACCTTGGCATCATAGTGTTTCTTTGAGTTCCCTCTAAGGTCTCAATTGTCTTGAATTTTAAATCTGTTGTAGCTGCTGGCATTTTTATTTTTTTAGGGTGAAATATTACGGATGTGGATCCACTTTGTGATTGAGTGCAAAGATGCAAACGTGCTTAAATGGACAGTCCATCATAGGCATTTAAAGTTCTACCTTGGCATCATAGTGTTTCTTTGAGTTCCCTCTAAGGTCTCAAGTGGTTTGAATTCTAAATCTGTTGCAACTTCTGGCATTTTTTACAAATGTTTGTAGGGGGAAATATTACATTTGTGGATCCACTTTGTAACAGACAGTACAGACACAATCCTGCAGTGTTTATTGTGATGCGTGAAGTGATATGAGTCAAAATTTTGAATTGTTTTCTTCTCCAAGAAATTGTATTAATAGAAAAATCTACATCAAATTAGAATAGAAGTGTCTTGATTTCTAGGTCTGTTGTATCTACTAGCGATTTGTGGGTTGTTTTTAGGCGGAAATATTACAGATGTGGATCCACTTTGTAATTGTGTATGAAGACGCAAACGTGCTTAAATGGACAAAGTCCATCAAAGGCATTTAATGTTCTACCTTGGCATCATAGTGTTTCTTTGAGTGCCCTCTAGGGTGTCAATTGGCTTTAATTCTTAACCTGTTTTAGCTGCTGGCATTTTTATTTTTTTAGGGGTAAATATTACGGATGTGGATCCACTTTGTAATTGAGTGCAAAGATGCAAACGTGCTTAAATGGACAGTCCATCAAAGGCATTTAAAGTTCTACCTTGGCATCATAGTGTTTCTTTGAGTTCCCTCTAAGGTCTCAAGTGGTTTGAATTCTAAATCTGTTGCAACTTCTGGCATTTTTTAAAAATGTTTTTTGGGTGAAATATTACATTGGTGGATCCACTTTGTAACAGAGAGTAAAGACACAAACCTGCAGTGTTTATTGTGATACGTGAAGTGATATGAATCAAAATTTTGATTAGTTTTCTTCTCCAAGAAATTGTATAAACAGAAAAATCTAGGTCAAGTTAACATAGAAGTGGCTTGATTTCTAGGTCTGTTGTATCTACTAGTGATTTGTGGGTTGTTTTTAGGCGGAAATATTACGGATGTGGATCCACTTTGTGATTGTGGATTTAATGTTCTACCTTGGCATCATAGTATTTCTTTGAGTGCCCTCTAGGTAGTAAATTGGCTTGAATTCTAAACCTGTTTTAGCTACTGCTGTTTTTATTTTTTTAGCGTTAAATATTATGGATTTGGATCCACTTTGTAATAGAGTGCAACGTGCTTAAATGGACAGTCCATCAAAGGCATTTAAAGTTCTACCTTGGCATCATAGTGTTTCTTTGAGTTCCCTCTAAGGTCTCAAGTGGTTTGATTTCTAAATCTGTTGCAACTTCTGGCATTTTTTAAAAATGTTTTTAAGGGGAAATATAACATTCGTGGATCCACTTTGTAACAGACAGTAAAGACACAATCTCGCAGTGTTTATTGTGATGCGTGAAGTGATATGAGTAAAAATTTTGAGTAGTTTTCCTCTCCAAGATATTGTATTAATATAAAAATCTAGATCAAGTTAACATAGCTTAAGATAACATAACATTGATTAAATTTTTTCTTTTAAAACAATTTCTTGGAGACCAAAATTACTCAAAATCTTATTTTTTATTGTTTCGCAGACCATAAAAACTACTGCAAGTTTGGGTCTTTGGCATCATAGTGTTTCTTTGAGTTCCCTCTAAGGTCTAAATCTATTGCAACTTCTGGCATTTTTTTAAAATGTTTTTAGGGGGAAATAATACATTGGTGGATCCACTTTGTAACAGACAGTAAAGACACAAACCTGCAGTGTTTATTGTGATGCGTGAAGTGATATGAGTCAAAATTTTGAGTAGTTTTCTTCTCCAATAAATTGTATTAATATAAAAATCTAGATCAAGTTAACATAGCTTAAGATAACATAACATTGATTAAATTTTTTCTTTTAAAACAATTTCTTGGAGACCAAAATTACTCAAAATCTTATTTTTTATTGTTTCGCAGACCGTAAAAACTACTGCAAGTTTGGGTCTTTGGCATCATAGTGTTTCTTTGATTTCCCTCCAAGGTCTCAAGTGGTTTAAATTCTAAATCTGTTGCAACTTCTGGCATTTAAAAAAAAAATGTTTTTAAGGGGAAATATTACATTTGTGGATCTACTTTGTAACAGACAGTAAAGACACAATCTTGCAGTGTTTTTTGTGATGCGTGAAGTGATATGCGTAAAAATTTTGAGTAGTTTTCCTCTCCAAGATATTGTATTAATATAAAAATCTAGATCAAGTTAACATAGCTTAAGATAACATAACATTGATTAAGATTTTTCTTTTAAAACAATTTCTTGGAGACCAAAATTACTCAAAATCTTATATTTGATTGTTTCACAGACCATAAAAACTACTGCAAGTTTGGGTCTTTGGCATCATAGTGTTTCTTTGAGTTCCCTCTAAGGTCTAAATCTATTGCAACTTCTGCCATTTTTTAAAAATATTTTTAGGGGGAAATATTACATTTGTGGATCCACTTTGTAACAGACAGTAAAGACACAAACCTGCAGTGTTTATTGTGATGCGTGAAGTGATATGAGTCAAAATTTTGAGTAGTTTTCTTCTCCAAGAAAATTTATTAATAGAAAAATCTAGATCAAGTTAACATAGCTTAAGATAACATAACATTGATTAAATTTTTTCTTTTAAAACAATTTCTTGGAGACCAAAATTACTCAAAATCTTATTTTTTATTGTTTCGCAGACCATAAAAACTACTGCAAGTTTGGGTCTTTGGCATCATAGTGTTTCTTTGATTTCCCTCCAAGGTCTCAAGTGGTTTAAATTCTAAATCTGTTGCAACTTCTGGCATTAAAAAAAAATGTTTTTAGGGGGAAATATTACATTTGTGGATCCACTTTGTAACAGACAGTAAAGACACAGTCTTGCAGTGTTTTTTGTGATGCGTGAAGTGATATGCATAAACATTTTGAGTAGTTTTCCTCTCCAAGATATTGTATTAATATAAAAATCTACATCAAGTTAACATAGCTTAAGATAACATAACATTGATTAAGATTTTTCTTTTAAAACAATTTCTTGGAGACCAAAATTACTCAAAATCTTATATTTTATTGTTTCGCAGACCATAAAAACTACTGCAAGTTTGGGTCTTTGGCATCATAGTGTTTCTTTGAGTTCCCTCTAAGGTCTAAATCTGTTGCAACTTCTGCCATTTTTGAAAAATGTTTTTAGGGGGAAATATTACATTGGTGGATCCACTTTGTAACAGACAGTAAAGACACAAACCTGCAGTGTTTATTGTGATGCGTGAAGTGATATGAGTCAAAATTTTGAGTAGTTTTCTTCTCCAAGAAATTGTATTAATAGAAAAATCTAGATCAAGTTAACATTGAAGTGTCTTGATTTCTAGGTCTGTTGTATCTACTAGCGATTTGTGGGTTGTTTTTAGGTGGAAATATTACAGATGTGGATCCACTTTGTAATTGTGTATGAAGACGCAAACGTGCTTAAATGGACAATGTCCATCAAAGGCATTTAATGTTCTACCTTGGCATCATAGTGTTTCTTTGAGTGCCCTCTAGGGTCTCAATTGTCTTGAATTTTAAATCTGTTTTAGCTGCTGGCATTTTTATTCTTTTAGGGTGAAATATTACGGATGTGGATCCACTTTGTGATTGAGTGCAAAGATGCAAACGTGCTTAAATGGACAGTCCATCATAGGCATTTAAAGTTCTACCTTGGCATCATAGTGTTTCTTTGAGTTCCCTCTAAGGTCTCAAGTGGTTTGAATTCTAAATCTGTTGCAACTTCTGGCATTTTTTACAAATGTTTGTAGGGGGAAATATTACATTTGTGGATCCACTTTGTAACAGACAGTACAGACACAATCCTGCAGTGTTTATTGTGATGCGTGAAGTGATATGAGTCAAAATTTTGAATTGTTTTCTTCTCCAAGAAATTGTATTAATAGAAAAATCTACATCAAATTAGAATAGAAGTGTCTTGATTTCTAGGTCTGTTGTATCTACTAGCGATTTGTGGGTTGTTTTTAGGCGGAAATATTACAGATGTGGATCCACTTTGTAATTGTGTATGAAGACGCAAACGTGCTTAAATGGACAAAGTCCATCAAAGGCATTTAAAGTTCTACCTTGGCATCATAGTGTTTCTTTGAGTTCCCTCTAAGGTCTCAAGTGGTTTGAATTCTAAATCTGTTGCAACTTCTGGCATTTTTTACAAATGTTTGTAGGGGGAAATATTACATTTGTGGATCCACTTTGTAACAGACAGTACAGACACAATCCCGCAGTGTTTATTGTGATGCGTGAAGTGATATGAGTAAAAATTTTGAATAGTTTTCTTCTCCAAGAAATTGTATTAATAGAAAAATCTACATCAAATTAACATAGAAGTGTCTTGATTTCTAGGTCTGTTGTATCTACTAGCGATTTGTGGGTTGTTTTTAGGCGGAAATATTACGGATGTGGATCCACTTTGTGATTGTGGATTTAATGTTCTACCTTGGCATCATAGTGTTTCTTTGAGTGCCCTCTAGGTAGTCAATTGGCTTGAATTCTAAACCTGTTTTAGCTACTGCCGTTTTTATTTTTTTAGCGGTAAATATTATGGATTTGGATCCACTTTGTAATTGAGTGCAACGTGCTTAAATGGACAGTCCATCAAAGGCATTTAAAGTTCTACCTTGGCATCATAGTGTTTCTTTGAGTTCCCTCTAAGGTCTCAAGTGGTTTGAATTCTAAATCTGTTGCAACTTCTGGCATTTTTTACAAATGTTTGTAGGGGGAAATATTACATTTGTGGATCCACTTTGTAACAGACAGTACAGACACAATCCTGCAGTGTTTATTGTGATGCGTGAAGTGATATGAGTCAAAATTTTTAATAGTTTTCTTCTCCAAGAAATTGTATTAATAGAAAAATCTAGATCAAATTAACATAGAAGTGTCTTGATTTATAGGTCTGTGTTATCTACTAGCGATTTGTGGGTTGTTTTTAGGCGGGAATATTACAGATGTGGATCCACTTTGTAATTGTGTATGAAGACGCAAACGTGCTTAAATGGACAAAGTCCATCAAAGGCATTTAATGTTCTACCTTGGCATCATAGTGTTTCTTTGAGTTCCCTCTAAGGTCTCAATTGTCTTGAATTTTAAATCTGTTGTAGCTGCTGGCATTTTTATTTTTTTAGGGTGAAATATTACGGATGTGGATCCACTTTGTGATTGAGTGCAAAGATGCAAACGTGCTTAAATGGACAGTCCATCATAGGCATTTAAAGTTCTACCTTGGCATCATAGTGTTTCTTTGAGTTCCCTCTAAGGTCTCAAGTGGTTTGAATTCTAAATCTGTTGCAACTTCTGGCATTTTTTACAAATGTTTGTAGGGGGAAATATTACATTTGTGGATCCACTTTGTAACAGACAGTACAGACACAATCCTGCAGTGTTTATTGTGATGCGTGAAGTGATATGAGTCAAAATTTTGAATTGTTTTCTTCTCCAAGAAATTGTATTAATAGAAAAATCTACATCAAATTAGAATAGAAGTGTCTTGATTTCTAGGTCTGTTGTATCTACTAGCGATTTGTGGGTTGTTTTTAGGCGGAAATATTACAGATGTGGATCCACTTTGTAATTGTGTATGAAGACGCAAACGTGCTTAAATGGACAAAGTCCATCAAAGGCATTTAATGTTCTACCTTGGCATCATAGTGTTTCTTTGAGTGCCCTCTAGGGTGTCAATTGGCTTTAATTCTTAACCTGTTTTAGCTGCTGGCATTTTTATTTTTTTAGGGGTAAATATTACGGATGTGGATCCACTTTGTAATTGAGTGCAAAGATGCAAACGTGCTTAAATGGACAGTCCATCAAAGGCATTTAAAGTTCTACCTTGGCATCATAGTGTTTCTTTGAGTTCCCTCTAAGGTCTCAAGTGGTTTGAATTCTAAATCTGTTGCAACTTCTGGCATTTTTTAAAAATGTTTTTTGGGTGAAATATTACATTGGTGGATCCACTTTGTAACAGAGAGTAAAGACACAAACCTGCAGTGTTTATTGTGATACGTGAAGTGATATGAATCAAAATTTTGATTAGTTTTCTTCTCCAAGAAATTGTATAAACAGAAAAATCTAGGTCAAGTTAACATAGAAGTGGCTTGATTTCTAGGTCTGTTGTATCTACTAGTGATTTGTGGGTTGTTTTTAGGCGGAAATATTACGGATGTGGATCCACTTTGTGATTGTGGATTTAATGTTCTACCTTGGCATCATAGTATTTCTTTGAGTGCCCTCTAGGTAGTAAATTGGCTTGAATTCTAAACCTGTTTTAGCTACTGCTGTTTTTATTTTTTTAGCGTTAAATATTATGGATTTGGATCCACTTTGTAATAGAGTGCAACGTGCTTAAATGGACAGTCCATCAAAGGCATTTAAAGTTCTACCTTGGCATCATAGTGTTTCTTTGAGTTCCCTCTAAGGTCTCAAGTGGTTTGATTTCTAAATCTGTTGCAACTTCTGGCATTTTTTAAAAATGTTTTTAAGGGGAAATATAACATTCGTGGATCCACTTTGTAACAGACAGTAAAGACACAATCTCGCAGTGTTTATTGTGATGCGTGAAGTGATATGAGTAAAAATTTTGAGTAGTTTTCCTCTCCAAGATATTGTATTAATATAAAAATCTAGATCAAGTTAACATAGCTTAAGATAACATAACATTGATTAAATTTTTTCTTTTAAAACAATTTCTTGGAGACCAAAATTACTCAAAATCTTATTTTTTATTGTTTCGCAGACCATAAAAACTACTGCAAGTTTGGGTCTTTGGCATCATAGTGTTTCTTTGAGTTCCCTCTAAGGTCTAAATCTATTGCAACTTCTGGCATTTTTTTAAAATGTTTTTAGGGGGAAATAATACATTGGTGGATCCACTTTGTAACAGACAGTAAAGACACAAACCTGCAGTGTTTATTGTGATGCGTGAAGTGATATGAGTCAAAATTTTGAGTAGTTTTCTTCTCCAATAAATTGTATTAATATAAAAATCTAGATCAAGTTAACATAGCTTAAGATAACATAACATTGATTAAATTTTTTCTTTTAAAACAATTTCTTGGAGACCAAAATTACTCAAAATCTTATTTTTTATTGTTTCGCAGACCGTAAAAACTACTGCAAGTTTGGGTCTTTGGCATCATAGTGTTTCTTTGATTTCCCTCCAAGGTCTCAAGTGGTTTAAATTCTAAATCTGTTGCAACTTCTGGCATTTAAAAAAAAAATGTTTTTAAGGGGAAATATTACATTTGTGGATCTACTTTGTAACAGACAGTAAAGACACAATCTTGCAGTGTTTTTTGTGATGCGTGAAGTGATATGCGTAAAAATTTTGAGTAGTTTTCCTCTCCAAGATATTGTATTAATATAAAAATCTAGATCAAGTTAACATAGCTTAAGATAACATAACATTGATTAAGATTTTTCTTTTAAAACAATTTCTTGGAGACCAAAATTACTCAAAATCTTATATTTGATTGTTTCACAGACCATAAAAACTACTGCAAGTTTGGGTCTTTGGCATCATAGTGTTTCTTTGAGTTCCCTCTAAGGTCTAAATCTATTGCAACTTCTGCCATTTTTTAAAAATATTTTTAGGGGGAAATATTACATTTGTGGATCCACTTTGTAACAGACAGTAAAGACACAAACCTGCAGTGTTTATTGTGATGCGTGAAGTGATATGAGTCAAAATTTTGAGTAGTTTTCTTCTCCAAGAAAATTTATTAATAGAAAAATCTAGATCAAGTTAACATAGCTTAAGATAACATAACATTGATTAAATTTTTTCTTTTAAAACAATTTCTTGGAGACCAAAATTACTCAAAATCTTATTTTTTATTGTTTCGCAGACCATAAAAACTACTGCAAGTTTGGGTCTTTGGCATCATAGTGTTTCTTTGATTTCCCTCCAAGGTCTCAAGTGGTTTAAATTCTAAATCTGTTGCAACTTCTGGCATTAAAAAAAAATGTTTTTAGGGGGAAATATTACATTTGTGGATCCACTTTGTAACAGACAGTAAAGACACAGTCTTGCAGTGTTTTTTGTGATGCGTGAAGTGATATGCATAAACATTTTGAGTAGTTTTCCTCTCCAAGATATTGTATTAATATAAAAATCTACATCAAGTTAACATAGCTTAAGATAACATAACATTGATTAAGATTTTTCTTTTAAAACAATTTCTTGGAGACCAAAATTACTCAAAATCTTATATTTTATTGTTTCGCAGACCATAAAAACTACTGCAAGTTTGGGTCTTTGGCATCATAGTGTTTCTTTGAGTTCCCTCTAAGGTCTAAATCTGTTGCAACTTCTGCCATTTTTGAAAAATGTTTTTAGGGGGAAATATTACATTGGTGGATCCACTTTGTAACAGACAGTAAAGACACAAACCTGCAGTGTTTATTGTGATGCGTGAAGTGATATGAGTCAAAATTTTGAGTAGTTTTCTTCTCCAAGAAATTGTATTAATAGAAAAATCTAGATCAAGTTAACATTGAAGTGTCTTGATTTCTAGGTCTGTTGTATCTACTAGCGATTTGTGGGTTGTTTTTAGGTGGAAATATTACAGATGTGGATCCACTTTGTAATTGTGTATGAAGACGCAAACGTGCTTAAATGGACAATGTCCATCAAAGGCATTTAATGTTCTACCTTGGCATCATAGTGTTTCTTTGAGTGCCCTCTAGGGTCTCAATTGTCTTGAATTTTAAATCTGTTTTAGCTGCTGGCATTTTTATTCTTTTAGGGTGAAATATTACGGATGTGGATCCACTTTGTGATTGAGTGCAAAGATGCAAACGTGCTTAAATGGACAGTCCATCATAGGCATTTAAAGTTCTACCTTGGCATCATAGTGTTTCTTTGAGTTCCCTCTAAGGTCTCAAGTGGTTTGAATTCTAAATCTGTTGCAACTTCTGGCATTTTTTACAAATGTTTGTAGGGGGAAATATTACATTTGTGGATCCACTTTGTAACAGACAGTACAGACACAATCACGCAGTGTTTATTGTGATGCGTGAAGTGATATGAGTCAAAATTTTGAATAGTTTTCTTTTCCAAGAAATTGTATTAATAGAAAAATCTACATCAAATTAACATAGAAGTGTCTTGATTTCTAGGTCTGTTGTATCTACTAGCGATTTGTGGGTTGTTTTTAGGCGGAAATATTACGGATGTGGATCCACTTTGTGATTGTGGATTTAATGTTCTACCTTGGCATCATAGTGTTTCTTTGAGTGCCCTCTAGGTAGTCAATTGGCTTGAATTCTAAACCTGTTTTAGCTACTGCCGTTTTTATTTTTTTAACGGTAAATATTATGGATTTGGATCCACTTTGTAATTGAGTGCAACGTGCTTAAATGGACAGTCCGTCAAAGGCATTTAAAGTTCTACCTTGGCATCATAGTGTTTCTTTGAGTTCCCTCTAAGGTCTCAAGTGGTTTGAATTCTAAATCTGTTGCAACTTCTGGCATTTTTTAAAAATGTTTTTAAGGGGAAATATTACATTTGTGGATCCACTTTGTAACAGACAGTAAAGACACAATCTCGCAGTGTTTATTGTCATGCATGAAGTGATATGAGTAAAAATTTTGAGTAGTTTTCCTCTCCAAGATATTGTATTAATATAAAAATCTAGATCAAGTTAACATAGCTTAAGGTAACATAACATTGATTAAATTTTTTCTTTTAAAACAATTTCTTGGAGACCAAAATTACTCAAAATCTTATTTTTTATTGTTTCGCAGACCATAAAAACTACTGCAAGTTTGTGTCTTTGGCATCATAGTGTTTCTTTGAGTTCCCTTCAAGGTCTCAAGTGGTTTAAATTCTAAATCTGTTGCAACTTCTGGCATTTAAAAAAAAATTTTTTTAGGGGGAAATATTACATTTGTGGATCCACTTTGTGACAGACAGTAAAGACACAATCTTGCAGTGTTTTTTGTGATGCCTGAAGTGATATGCGTAAAAATTTTGAGTAGTTTTCCTCTCCAAGATATTGTATTAATATAAAAATCTAGATCAACTTAACATAGCTTAAGATAACATAACATTGATTAAGATTTTTCTTTTAAAACAATTTCTTGGAGACCAAAATTACTCAAAATCTTATATTTTATTGTTTCGCAGACCATAAAAACTACTGCAGGTTTGGGTCTTTGACATCATAGTGTTTCTTTGAGTTCCCTCTAAGGTCTAAATCTGTTGCAACTTCTGGCATTTTTTAAAAATGTTTTTAGGGGGAAATATTACATTGGTGGATCCACTTTGTAACAGACAGTAAAAACACAAACCTGCAGTGTTTATTGTGATGCGTGAAGTGATATGAGTCAAAATTTTGAGTAGTTTTCTTCTCAAAGAAATTGTATTAATAGAAAAATCTAGATCAAGTTAACATTGAAGTGGCTTGATTTCTAGGTCTGTTGTATCTACTAGCGATTTGTGGGTTGTTTTTAGGCGGAAATATTACAGATGTGGATCCACTTTGTAATTGTGTATGAAGACGCAAACGTGCTTAAATGGACAAAGTACATCAAAGGCATTTAATGTTCTACCTTGGCATCATAGTGTTTCTTTGAGTGCCCTCTAGGGTCTCAATTGTCTTGAATTTTAAATCTGTTGTAGCTGCTGGCATTTTTATTTTTTTAGGGTGAAATATTACGGATGTGGATCCACTTTGTGATTGAGTGCAAAGATGCAAACGTGCTTAAATGGACAGTCCATCATAGGCATTTAAAGTTCTACCTTGGCATCATAGTGTTTCTTTGAGTTTCCTCTAAGGTCTCAAGTGGTTTGAATTCTAAATCTGTTGCAACTTCTGGCATATTTTACAAATGTTTGTAGGGGGAAATATTACATTTGTGGATCCACTTTGTAACAGACAGTACAGACACAATCCCGCAGTGTTTATTGTGATGCGTGAAGTGATATGAGTCAAAATTTTGAATAGTTTTCTTCTCCAAGAAATTGTATTAATAGAAAAATCTACATCAAATTAACATAGAAGTGTCTTGATTTCTAGGTCTGTTGTATCTACTAGCGATTTGTGGGTTGTTTTTAGGTGGAAATATTACAGATGTGGATCCACTTTGTAATTGTGTACGAAGACGCAAACGTGCTTAAATGGACAAAGTCCATCAAAGGCATTTAATGTTCTACCTTGGCATCACAGTGTTTCTTTGAGTGCCCTCTAGGGTGTCAATTGGCTTGAATTCTTAACCTGTTTTAGCTGCTGGCATTTTTATTTTTTTAGGGGGAAATATTACGGATGTGGATCCACTTTGTAATTGAGTGCAAAGATGCAAACGTGCTTAAATGGACAGTCCATCAAAGGCATTTAAAGTTCTACCTTGGCATCATAGTGTTTATTTGAGTACCCTCTAAGGTCTCAAGTGGTTTGAATTCTAAATCTGTTGCAACTTCTGGCATTTTTTAAAAATGTTTTTAGGGTGAAATATTACATTGGTGGATCCACTTTGTAACAGAGAGTAAAGACACAAACCTGCAGTGTTTATTGTGATACCTGAAGTGATATGAATCAAAATTTTGAGTAGTTTTCTTCTCCAAGAAATTGTATTAACAGAAAAATCTAGGTCAAGTTAACATAGAAGTGGCTTGATTTCTAGGTCTGTTGTATCTACTAGTGATTTGTGGGTTGTTTTTAGGCGGAAATATTATGGATGTGGATCCACTTTGTGATTGTGGATTTAATGTTCTACCTTGGCATCATAGTGTTTCTTTGAGTGCCCTCTAGGTAGTCAATTGGCTTGAATTCTAAACCTGTTTTAGCTACTGCCGTTTTTATTTTTTTAGCGGTAAATATTATGGATTTGGATCCACTTTGTAATTGAGTGCAACGTGCTTAAATGGACAGTCCATCAAAGGCATTTAAAGTTCTACCTTGGCATCATAGTGTTTCTTTGAGTTCCCTCTAAGGTCTCAAGTGGTTTGAATTCTAAATCTGTTGCAACTTCTGGCATTTTTTACAAATGTTTGTAGGATGAAATATTACATTGATGGATCCACTTTGTAACAGAGAGTAAAGACACAAACCTGCAGTGTTTATTGTGATACGTGAAGTGATATGAATCAAAATTTTGAGTAGTTTTCTTCTCCAAGAAATTGTATTAACAGAAAAATCTAGGTCAAGTTAACATAGAAGTGGTTTGATTTCTAGGTCTGTTGTATCTACTAGTGATTTGTGGGTTGTTTTTAGGCGGAAATATTACGGATGTGGATCCACTTTGTGATTGTGGATTTAATGTTCTACCTTGGCATCATAGTGTTTCTTTGAGTGCCCTCTAGGTAGTCAATTGGCTTGAATTCTAAACCTGTTTTAGCTACTGCCGTTTTTATTTTTTTAGCGGTAAATATTATGGATTTGGATCCACTTTGTAATTGAGTGTAACATGCTTAAATGGACAGTCCATCAAAGGCATTTAAAGTTCTACCTTGGCATCATAGTGTTTCTTTGAGTTCCTTCTAAGGTCTCAAGTGGTTTGAATTCTAAATCTGTTGCAACTTCTGGCATTTTTTAAAAATGTTTTTAAGGGGAAATATTACATTTGTGGATCCACTTTGTAACAGACAGTAAAGACACAATCTCGCAGTGTTTATTGTCATGCATGAAGTGATATGAGTAAAAATTTTGAGTAGTTTTCCTCTCCAAGATATTGTATTAATATAAAAATCTAGATCAAGTTAACATAGCTTAAGATAACATAACATTGATTAAATTTTTTCTTTTAAAACAATTTCTTGGAGACCAAAATTACTCAAAATCTTATTTTTTATTGTTTCGCAGACCATAAAAACTACTGCAAGTTTGGGTCTTTGGCATCATAGTGTTTCTTTGAGTTCCCTCCAAGGTCT
Organism: Carassius gibelio; assembly: GCF_023724105.1. NCBI lineage: Eukaryota > Metazoa > Chordata > Actinopteri > Cypriniformes > Cyprinidae > Carassius > Carassius gibelio. Next base: position 26,061,015 of record NC_068380.1, on the reverse strand, counting down.
CAAGTGGTTTAAATTCTAAATCTGTTGCAACTTCTGGCATTTAAAAAAAAATTTTTTTAGGGGGAAATATTACATTTGTGGATCCACTTTGTGACAGACAGTAAAGACACAATCTTGCAGTGTTTTTTGTGATGCGTGAAGTGATATGCGTAAAAATTTTGAGTAGTTTTCCTCTCCAAGATATTGTATTAATATAAAAATCTAGATCAACATAACATAGCTTAAGATAACATAACATTGATTAAGATTTTTCTTTTAAAACAATTTCTTGGAGACCAAAATTACTCAAAATCTTATATTTTATTGTTTCGCAGACCATAAAAACTACTGCAGGTTTGGGTCTTTGACATCATAGTGTTTCTTTGAGTTCCCTCTAAGGTCTAAATCTGTTGCAACTTCTGGCATTTTTTAAAAATGTTTTTAGGGGGAAATATTACATTGGTGGATCCACTTTGTAACAGACAGTAAAAACACAAACCTGCAGTGTTTATTGTGATGCGTGAAGTGATATGAGTCAAAATTTTGAGTAGTTTTCTTCTCAAAGAAATTGTATTAATAGAAAAATCTAGATCAAGTTAACATTGAAGTGGCTTGATTTCTAGGTCTGTTGTATCTACTAGCGATTTGTGGGTTGTTTTTAGGCGGAAATATTACAGATGTGGATCCACTTTGTAATTGTGTATGAAGACGCAAACGTGCTTAAATGGACAAAGTCCATCAAAGGCATTTAATGTTCTACCTTGGCATCATAGTGTTTCTTTGAGTGCCCTCTAGGGTCTCAATTGTCTTGAATTTTAAATCTGTTGTAGCTGTTGGCATTTTTATTTTTTTAGGGTGAAATATTACGGATGGTGATCCACTTTGTGATTGAGTGCAAAGATGCAAACGTGCTTAAATGGACAGTCCATCATAGGCATTTAAAGTTCTACCTTGGCATCATAGTGTTTCTTTGAGTTCCCTCTAAGGTCTCAAGTGGTTTGAATTCTAAATCTGTTGCAACTTCTGGCATTTTTTACAAATGTTTGTAGGGGGAAATATTACATTTGTGGATCCACTTTGTAACAGACAGTACAGACACAATCCTGCAGTGTTTATTGTGATGCGTGAAGTGATATGAGTCAAAATTTTGAATAGTTTTCTTCTCCAAGAAATTGTATTAACAGAAAAATCTAGGTCAAGTTAACATAGAAGTGGCTTGATTTCTAGGTCTGTTGTATCTACTAGTGATTTGTGGGTTGTTTTTAGGCGGAAATATTACGGATGTGGATCCACTTTGTGATTGTGGATTTAATGTTCTACCTTGGCATCATAGTGTTTCTTTGAGTGCCCTCTAGGGTCTCAATTGTCTTGAATTCTAAATCTGTTGCAACTTCTGGCATTTTTTAATGCTTTTAGGAGGAAAAATTATAGATGTGGATCCACTTTGTAATTGAGTGCAAAGACGCAAACGTGCTTAAATGGACAGGCCATCAAAGGCATTTAAAGTTCTACCTTGGCATCATATTGTTTCTTTGAGTTCCCTCTAAGGTCTCAAGTGGTTTGAATTCTAAATCTGTGGTAACTTCTGGCATTTTTAAAAAATGTTTTTAGGGGGAAATATTACATTTGTCTATCCACTTTGTAACAGACAGTAAAGACACAATCTTGCAGTGTTTTTTGTGATGCGTGAAGTGATATGCGTAAAAATTTTGAGTAGTTTTCCTCTCCAAGATATATTGTATTAATATAAAAATCTAGATCAAGTTAACATAGCTTAAGATAACGTAACATTGATTAAGATTTTTCTTTTAAAACAATTTCTTGGAGACCAAAATTACTCAAAATCTTATTTTTTATTGTTTCACAGACCATAAAAACTACTGCAAGTTTGGGTCTTTGGCATCATATTGTTTCTTTGAGTTCCCTCCAAGGTCTCAAGTGGTTTGAATTCTAATTCTGTTGCAACTTCTGGCATTTTTTAAAAATGTTTTTAGGCGGAAATGTTACAGATGTGGATCCACTTTGTGATTGAGTGCAATGATGCAAACGTGCTTAAATGGACAGTCCATCAAAGGCATTTAAAATTCTACCTTGGCATCATAGTGTTTCTTTGAGTGCCCTTCTAAGGTCTCAAGTGGTTTGAATTCTAAATCTGTTGCAACTTCTGGCATTTAAAAAAAAAGGTTTTAGGGGGAAATATTACATTGGTGGATCCACTTTGTAACAGACAGTAAAGACACAAACCTGCAGTGTTTATTGTGATGCGTGAAGTGATTTGAGTAAAAATTTTAAGTAGTTTTCTTCTCCAAGAAATTTTATTAAAAGAAAAATCTAGATCAAGTTAACTGAAGTGGCTTGATTTCTTTGTATCTACTAGCGATTTTTGGGTTGTTTTTAGGGGGAAATATTACAGATGTCGATCCACTTTGTAATTGTGTACAAAGACGCAAACATGCTTAAATGGACAAAGTCCATCAAAGGCATTTAATGTTCTACCTTGACATCATAGTGTTTCTTTGAGTGCCCTCTAGGGTGTCAATTGGCTAGAATTCTTAACCTGTTTTAGCTACTGGCGTTTGTATTTTTTTAGGGGGACTTATAACGGATGTGCATCCACTTTGTTATTGAGTGCAAAGACTCAAACGTGCTTAAATGGACAAAGTTCATCAAAGGCATTTAAAGTATGTGTGAAGTGATATGAGTCAAAACTTTGAGTAGTTTTCCTCTCCAAGAAATTATATAAAAAGAAAAATCAAGATCAAGTTAACCTAAATAGTTACAGACAGACAGACAGACAGACAGACAGATAGACAGAGTTAATTGAGGTTACACATTAATGGATAAAAGTTGTGAATTCATTTTTACATATTACGGTTTTGGATCCATGTTTATATATGTTATAGCACAAAAATGGATGGAAAGCCGTTTCCACGATATGAGAGAAAATTGTCAATAAAAAAATTGGTTATATTGCAGAAGGAGTGGCAAATCTTGTCCCAGTTATATTTTATACATTTCACAATGAATTGCATTCTATCTTTATTTTCTTAGAAGCTCTATAAAGATTCAAATTAGAAATTCACTGGATTGAAGTCCTAACATTAGTTTTTGTGTATATAACTTCTAACACATTAAAAACTGTCTTACAGCATTGCAGAAAACATTTTATTTCATAAGACATAAGCATGTTTCAGTTTGGCAAGATTTGCACTGAATATTGAATGAAACAGCTTTCTCTAATAAAGAGACAAGCTTTTGAGCAGATTTGGGCTAGATTTCACTTCATTTGAACAGAACCACTATTTCAACATTACTGGACTCAGAAAGCTGTAAACTGACAATCTTGATCACTGAAGTACTAACATTAGTTTTGTGTATATAACTTCTAACACATTAAAAAGTGTCTTACAGCATTGCAGAAAACATTTTATTTCATAAGACATAAGCATGTTTCAGTTTGGCAAGATTTGCACTGAATATTGAATGAAACAGCTTTCTCTAATAAAGAGACAAGCTTTTGAGCAGATTTGGGCTAGATTTCAATTCATTTGAACAGAACCACTATTTCAATATTACTGGACTCAGAAATGGACTCAGAAAGCTGTAAACTGACAATCTTGATCATTGAAGTCCTAACATAAGTTTTTGTGCATATAACTTCTAACACATTAAAAACTGTCTTACAGCATTGCAGAAAACATTGTATTTCATATGGCATAAGCATCTATCAGTTTGGCAAGATTTGCACTGAATACTGAATGAAACAGCTTTCTCTATTAGAGAGACAAGCTTTTGAGCAGATTTGGGCTTGATTTCACTTCATTTGAACAGAAGCACTATTTCAACATTACTGGACTCAGAAAGCTGTAAACTGACAATCTTGATAATTGAAGTCCTAACATTAGTTTTTGTGCATATAACTTCTAACACATTAAAAACTGTCTTTACAGCATTGCAGAAAACATTTTATTTCATAAGACATAAGCATGGTTCAGTTTGGCAAGATTTGCACTGAATATTGAATGAAACAGCTTTCTCTAATAGAGAGACAAGCTTTTGAGCAGATTTGGGCTTGATTTCACTTCATTTGAACAAAAGCACTATTTCAACATTACTGGACTCAGAAAGCTGTAAACTGACAATCTTGATCATTGAAGTCCTAACATAAGTTTTTGTGCATATAACTTCTAACACATTAAAAACTGTCTTACAGCATTGCAGAAAACATTTTATTTCATAAGACATAAGCATGTTTCAGTTTGGCAAGATTTGCACTGAATATTGAATGAAACAGCTTTCTCTAATAGAGAGACAAG